>NC_133333.1:144211556-144334056 GCF_042186555.1 Aquarana catesbeiana
TTTGAGAAGAAGTATTCAGCCTCTGTAGGATTAAATTCATTGTTTGTCTTGTATAAAGTTGCGAGATGTGAGTGAAATTTATGGACTATTTTAACTGGATTACAAGTGTAAACATTTTTTGATAATTTCAAACGTATTGGTTTGAAAGATTTGTTAGTTGAATTTAATGCCCGAGCCAAATATGTACCTGGTTTGTTTGTATTCATGTAGAAATTGTGTTTGGAGCGTTTGAGGGATTTATCAACTGACTCAGTGAGAAATAGATCGTATTCCAATCTAGATTTTTCCAGATGAGATTTTGTACTCTGAGATGGATTATCTTGAAATGATATGTAGGCTGCATTAAAATTGAGTTCTAGTTTTTTTGCTAGATTTTTGCGTTCCCGTTTAAATAATGCCATTTGTCTTTGTATTGTACCACGTAAGACAGGCTTATGAGCTTCCCACAGTGTGGGGAGACGTCTGTTGTATTATTAATTGATATGTATTCCTTTAAAGCTTGTTCAATGGCCATCTGATGTAGTGGGTGTTTGAGCATTATGTCCGGTAAGTACCACGTTGGGTCATGCGCTTTTGGTATGGCTGAGGCTATAGTAGTGTATACTGCATTATGGTCAGACCACGGAATCGGAATTATATCTGATGCAATAATTTCTGGTATCATTCCTATTGTTAGAAAAATATGATCTATTCTGGTGAAGGTTTGATGAGGGTGCGAGAAATAAGTGATTTTCTTTTTCATTGGGTTACTTTCTCTCCATGAATCTACCAGATTGTATTTGGAAAGAAGTTGAGAAAAAGGTAATCTAGAGGTTATTTTGGATGGTGTAAAAGGTGATTTATCTAGAAATGGGAGGAGGACCTGGTTCGAATCCCCACACATTATCACTGTTCCTATTTTGTGTGTATTAATCACTTGTAATATTTGTGAGAGGAATGGTGTAGGTTGTTTGTTAGGAGCGTAGTAGGAAATCACCGTGATTGCTGTATCCATTATATAACCCATGAGTATCAGGTATCTACCTTCTGGGTCTTTAATTTCTGATGATAAGGTGAATGGCGTGGATCGGTGAAATGCAATTAGAGTTCCCCTTTGCTTGGTACAGGCAGAAGCCGTGTAAATTTGTTGATAAAAAGGAGAAATATATTTTGGAGTAGAATCTTTGGTGAAGTGTGTTTCTTGGAGGCATACTATGTGAGCCTTCTTGTTATGGAAAGTACAGAAGGCTTTGGTCCTTTTTTGAGGGACATTTATTCCCTGAACATTCAGGGAAAGTATATTCAGTGGTGCCATGGCAATAGATCAAATAGTTTTGACTTACTTTTTGTTATGCAGAGCTGACTGCGTAGATCAACCTGTGTGGACTGAAGAGATGAATAGATAAAAAAGAAACCAGTGAATTCTGGAGTAAAGAGTAAACAAAAAACATATGAGATTAGATGATACATTGTATAAATAATTTTTTGCAAGTAATCACAATTTACCCGTGAAAGAGAATAAATATCTCTCTCAGGGGAATAAGTGCCTTCGTCACACTCCCACATAATATGGTTGGGAGAATGAGGAGGGCTAATGGGGGTACACGGATCTTCCGCTTACAGGAGAGAAGTGCTTTGTCAAAAGACATCAAAATGATGTTTCATTAATTGGAGTGCAGAATATAGTTTTTGTTGAAATTATTTATTCTAGGGTGGTTGTATATGGTTAGTCTTGCCCTAGGCTAAATAATTCAGTTAGAAAGGTACTGTTAATAACTTTGGTATTGATGAAGATAGTATGAATTATTTTGGGATTTTAACCCTTTTAGAGTAAACAATTACATATTTTATTCATATGTAACTGTTTAGATATGTTAACTCATAAAATTGAGGTTGTATTGCTTCAGATTAGAATAAACAAAAACATAATTCTAGGAACTAGTTAGGTAATAATATATTTGTTTTAAGAAAAAAAAAGAAAAAGCTTCCATTACTTCTGGATTATTGAACATATTTGTCCTAAAAAGTAATAAATCCATTGTTATTACCTGATAATATATAACTGAATAAGAATTTCCTTATTTCACTTATATATTCTAAGGCTATATGAATCAGAAGTAATAAGAAATATAACTGGAATGTAACATGATCCCACACAGTGTGTGACTATCAGAATGCAGTTACATTCAGTTATAAATACAGGTTTTTTATAGAGAACCATCTCTTAGTATAATAAATGAAGAGATATCAGGAATTAGGATGTCAGTCCATTGAATCTTCTTGGTCCATGGATGATGTGGCATAACGGCCTCTTTTGTGAGAATGATGATTCCCATTTTGTTCAGAAATTTTCTGGGTGCTGCCTGAAGGTGAAAATGATGCCATTCTTCTGCGTGTGGGAGTGTTGCTGCTTGTGGGTTCTGTCAGATTTAATTTTAAAAGGGTTTGTTGTAGTTCATCTGCTGATCTGCTTCTGTAAATTGTACCTTGGTAGTTAAATCTGACTGAAAAAGGGAAGCCCCATTGATACATAATGTTGTGGCGTTGCAGTTCCATTAGTTGGGGTTTCATGGATCGTCTTTTAGTAATAGTAAGTTGGGATAGGTCAGCAAAAATTTGATAATTGTGTCCTTGAAAATTAAGTTCCTTTTTTTCTCTTGCAGCAATTAGTATTTGTTCTTTCGTTCTGTAATAATGAAATTTTGTGATTATATCACGTGGGGGTCCATCTTTCTTTTTGGCTGTGAGGGCTCTGTGTACTCTGTCCAGTTCTAAACGTTCAATAGGGATATCTGGCTTTAGTTCTTGTAATAGAGCAGTAATAGTAGATTGCAGGTCTGTCACAGTTTCAGGTATTCCCCTTATGCGCAAGTTTGAACGTCTGGCTCTATTTTCGTAATCTTCGAGCTTAGTTTGAAGTATTAAATTCTCTTTTTTTAATTGTCCCAATTCTGTTATATTTTCTTGGGTTGTAATTTCAATTTCATCCATTTTTATTTCTAAGGCTGCGGTGCGGTTTCCCAGCTCTCTTATTTCTTTGGTTAGGCTTTTTGTTATTTGGTCTGAGGTTTGTTTTAAAGCCTTATGAAGCATCTTTTCAAATTGTAATAATATTTCTGGGGATGCTGAGGAGGCTTGTGGAGAAGTTTGTGAGAGGATTTGTTCTGTATCTGACTCAAATGGAGAGTCTTGCTGTGACATTTTCTGTCTGTGAGAGCGCCCTGATGCTGTATCTTGTGAGGTGACTGGAGCTGCTTCAGCTGCAGTGAGTGCCTGTGAGCTCTTTGTGAGGTGATTTTTATTTCTGCCACGGTTTCCTCCCAGTACCATTTTTCCTGCCCAAACTTTCACAGTTTGTTCCCAGGGGCAAAAAGATTCAAATGGATACCTTTTGAGTCTGCAGGCTCCGCTTTGTCCTTCTCTTCTCTCCTCAGCGGTGTGGAGCTCTAACAATGCATGTCTGCTCCGTTAGGCTCCGCCTCCTCGACTACGTGAAGTCTTCTCTTGATTGTTGACTTTGACACACATACACCTACCTCCTGGAGAGTGTTCTTGATCTGGCTAACTGTTGTGAAGGGCGTTTTCTTCACCATGGAAAGAATTCTTCGGTCATTGACCACAGTTGTTTTCCGTGGCCTTCCGGGTCTTTTGGTGTTGCTGAGCTCACCGGTGCGTTCTTTATTTTTAAGGATGTTCCAAACAGTTGATTTGGCCACACCTAATGTTTTTGCTATCTCTCTGATGGGTTTGTTTTGTTTTTTCAGCCTAATGATGGGTTGCTTCACTGATAGTGACAGCTCTTTGGATCTCATATTGAGAGTTGACAGCAACAGATTCCAGATGCAAATAGCACACTTGAAATTAACTCTGGACCTTTTATCTGCTCCTTGTAAATGGGATAATGAGAGAATAACACACACCTGGGCATGGAACAGCTGAGCAGCCAATTGTCCCATTACTTTTGGTCCCTTAAAAAGTGGGAGGCACATATACAAACTGTTGCAATTCCTACACCGTTCACCTGATTTGGATGTAAATACCCTCAAATTAAAGCTGAAAGTCTGTAGTTAAAGCACATCTTGTTTGTTTCATTTCAAATCCATTGTGGTTGTGTATAAAGCCAAAAATATTAGAATTGTGTTGATGTCCCAATATTTATGGACCTGACTGTACATATGCACTGTTTATTTCAGTCAACCAGTTCTGAAAGTTTCCTGTTTCAAGTAGTGTAAGAATCTAGAAGATGTGTAGGCTACAGTGTTTATGGGTTAGAAGGCACAGACAACGTAAAGAAAGAAGTGCGGGCCCAGAAAACATAACCCTTTCTGCAGGGTTTTGCAGCCAAGAAATGGACACAAAGAAAAAGGAAACATATTAATGCTGAAGTTTAGCAAAAAAAAAAAAATCCTGTAATAGAATATGTACTACATTGTGCAAGCAGTTCGATCCTAGAGAAATCTTCACTGTGGGGTTGTCTGTCCTCTTTCTGTCTCTGAACTTCCAGGCTTGGCAAAGGTTAACAGCTTTAGGTCTTTAGGCAGAGAGAGAATTCTTTCATTGTATTATGATCTGTGAATGGGGGAGATCTGATCAGTTGTAGATGGTAATCTGATTAGTAATACTAGTCTGATCAGGAGTAGCCTTCTCAAAGTGGTTGACGCAAGGAGTCCACACCTGGTAGGTTCTCCTCTGGGAAGGAGTTAGTACTGGTGTAGTAAGTCTGGGGCTTGGTCCCTTTCCTTATGAGTCCCCTCTAAAACAAAATCTTTCACACTCTAGTTTTCCCTATGCACTGGATCTCTGCCTTTTGCATATAGGGGTGGGTTGCAGGAGTATCTTTAAATTGAGAACAGTGTGTGGGTCTCATTGCTGCTGCAACACTTTCAAATAGTTTGTTGCAACTATAACATACCTTGCACCCTGTTACTTATAGTGAGAGGATTTTTGGACCTCCCTGCAACATATTTAGGTGCATAATCGCTCATTCTGTACCTGTAGGAGGTACCTTAGCCATTTTCTAGCTCCCGGTGCCATTTTGAGCACACGGCTTTACTAAAGACAAGGCACAATGCAGACCCAGCTCTACCCTGGTTCGAATTGTGGCTCAGGTCTCTGCATCAGCCTTCACTGGGCTATCCATCAGCCTTTAGTCACGAGACACAGGATGGTTGCATCCCTTCAGCTATGCAGTAACAGGTTGTGAGTATACCTCAAGGGACCCACCTTCATGGCAGACATTGGACTGAAGGGAAATAGGACAAAGGGGCAGGGTTGTACAGGGTCATGATGAGGTTATTCTGGCATTCCTCTGAAAAAAGCTTCTGGTACATTGGACCTCAATCTCCACAGGCATCCCCATGTGGATGACCCAGAAAGAATGTTATTTCTTTGTCATCCACATGTGCAGGATAAGGTGTACAAGGACTGGCCATGGCCAGCCAAAGTGTATGCCCATCCCAAGCAGTTTGAGCAGTAGTACTCAGTGGAGTAAGCCTATTATAAGAAATGTAACGTGCCTGTAATGGATCTGACTATTTCTTGCCCTAACAAATCCCTGATGGTTTTAGCTGAGCATGTCCCAATCTTTAAAGACTTAGTGGACAAAAGGTTTGAGGCCCCCTCAAAGTCTTCTTTGCCCAGTTGAGCTCAGCCATGCGACCAATGGCCTTGGCAGTCTGGGCCAGGCCAAACCCCAGACCAATTCCTCAATACTCAAATAAAATGGAGTACTAGTCGAGGACTACAACGGGGACGATTTGGCAGACTCCCTGTGCCAAAATTCTCGCCTAGATTCCAAGTCAGTTCAGATGCACAGAATTGGCTGCAGAACTGGTCTGCTGAGACAGTTTGTAAAAAACCTTTGGAATGTCAGAGAGTCATTAGACACCTTTAAGAAAGTTATGAGCAGAAAGAGCACTCTTACATAGTACGAAGAAAGCTAATGTGCCCACAACAAAGTCTGTTGCTTCCGTTTTTTGGAAGTCTCTTTCATCCCTCCCAGACCTCCACTTCTAAAGCTTCACTCAGTGCCATTGCAAGTCCTGGACATCCAAGTCAGCAAAGTTTGGCACCAAATCTTCCATACAACGAAGCGGGATATCTATTTTCCTTTTCAGGCACCTGGACCCCAGACTTTTCAAATCTTTGATTGTTCCAGTTCTCTTGGAGGAAGAATTTCAGGACTTCTATTAAAAAGCAGTTTACGATACCAAAGCCTAGCTGGGGCTATCACCCCACCCTAGACCTTAAGGTTCTCAACACTTTCTTGTGGGTCCAAATTTTGCTGATGGAATCAGCCCAGAGTGCAATTATATTGCTGAAACAGGGGGAAATTCTACAACCTATTGATATCAAAAATCCATATTTGCATATTACAATTTTTTCCTGCATCAGTAGTTTGCTGTGGGCAGACAGCACTTCCACTTGGTGGCTCTTGCCTTTGGCCTCCACAGCCTCCTGAGCCTTCACCAGGGTGCTTGCCTTAGTCCTTTAGTTGCTGTGTTGCTCTCAGAGAATCCACATTATCTGCTATCTGTGCAATCTCCTCTTGAGGGGAGACCTCTTAGGCCCTGGTGGTGGGCAATACACACATTTTAGAGCTTTGGGTGGATCTAACCCACCCTTCAGAGTACCTTGGTCAAGTCTTGGACATGGCCTAAGCCTGGGTGTTTCTACTCCAGGAAAGGGGATTGATCCTCAATGCTCATGCCCAGTGCTCCAATAAGATTCAATCAGACCAATTTGCATGAGGGTACTGCGCTTTATGGTGGACTTCATGGAGGCAGTATTGTTTGCCCAGTATAACGCCCATATAAACACTCTCAGTCAATGGACCGGTCCATGCGCCTATGTCCCAAGGCCATGAGATCTCTGATCTGGTGGCTGGCCAGCCCTGCCCTGGAATCTAAGAAGTCTTTTCTCCTGATAACCTTGATGGTTCTCACTATGGATGCCAATCTGTCGGACTGGGAAATCCTAGGGTCGGTCTAGGGGGTGTGGTTTCGTGAGGGAGGCCAGACTATCCATCCATGTTCTCGAGCTAATGTCCATTCGCCTATGCCTGCTGCAGTTGACCAACCAGCTTTAGGGGAAACCAATGAAGGTTCATTTGGACAATGCCAGGGTAGCAGCATACATCAATATTTAGAACAGCACCAGAAGCCATGCAACCCTTCAAAAAGACATGTCCCAGCCTTGTCCAGGTTCCCAGAGTAGACAGTTGGCAGATGGACCTCCTCAGTTGTCAACACCTAGAGAAGGGGAAATGGTCTACAGTGTTACAGAAAGTCTTTCATCGTTGAGGGATGGCAGACGTAAATCTGTTGGTATTCTGCTTCAACAACAAGATAGACAGACTTGTGGTTAGGGTCATGAAAACAGAGGTCTTTACAGTGGATGCACTAATGACTCCATGGACTCAGTTACAGTTGATTTAAGCCTTCCCTCTACTTCAGATTCATCCTTGACTGCTTTGCAGGATCAGATAGAGAGCATTCCAGTCATCATGCATCCCACTGCCTGAAAAACGTTCAAAAACGTCTGACATCATGTCTGGTGAATGATTTCTGGGCAGTGGAATGCACGCCGATTCGCAATCTTGTTGGTGGGGTAAATGGCAATACAGGGAGAGGTAGTACACTGCTGGGTCCCGGTATTGCCGGCGTAGGCATGATTACATGTGAATGGAAAATGTTTATACATTCTGGCGATATGATGCATATTAAATGAGCTGCATGATCCTGCATTTTGTGGTATATCCTAATACCTGAGGATCACTACTTATGTTTAGGACTCCTAACAAGCATTTTTAGGCCCACTTCATCCTGGGTCTAGGGATCTGTTGAGTCATAACTGGATTGGGGGTTGTGGTGTGAACACATGGAGGAACACTGAGTGGAGACAGCAAGTCTCATTTGCATCGAGTGTGTAGAGCATGTTGAAAGGAAGTCACACATGGACTTTGGCACTATTGAAGGACTTTTTTCGTTTACGCACTTTTATAAGGGGTGGTCATATATGAGTTATTTATTTTTTATTTTTCACGTTTGAGTATATTGACTGCTAGCTCAAAAGGGGTGATCTATAGGCAGTTTATTATTTTTTGAAGGTTTCACCTTAATTGTATATAATGTTTAAGGGTTCACATTAGCAGGTAGCACTTATCTTTGATTGTTTATTGTTTATCACTGAGGCTTACACCTTGATGGATAGGATTCATCCCCTCCCTATTGAGGCTCAGATTTGCTTGACCACTACCTTGTCCTCTGTTAACACATGGTCTTGATTAATGGACGCTTGTGTCTTGTACTGTACAATTAAAAAAAAAAATTTTTTTTTACTTACCTGTAAAATCCTTTTCTTGGAGTACAGTACAGGACACAGGCCACCCTCCTCCCTGTCCTGTTGTTTTCCTCTGATTGCGTGCTAAATAAATTGAGGATTGCTGGAAGCAGGATGAATTATATGGCATTTCTTAACAACATTGTTTGCCAGTGTCCTCACCTGAAGGTGGACACCTGTATCTTGTACAGTTAAGAAATGTATTGTATTTTTTACTGCAATTTCCTTTTAAAGCTACAATTTATACTTTGACCAAATGCTACTCTTTTCACTTATTGTCAGGAATGTCATATGTTCAGGAAACATAATATATGTGTGGTTCTACAATCCTCAAGAATACCGCTCCAATAAGCAATAGGTTTTGTTCAGTGCTTTGTCTGTTTTTTTTCAGGGTTTATTATCCATCCACCTGTCCCGGAAAATAGATTGCCTTCCGTACTCACATTCCCCTGGGCCTAAACCTTTTTACAATTTGTCATCTAACTAGGCATGTAGCTCAGCTATTCTCTTTTGCGTGAAATAAAAAAATCTCAAAGCAAAGTGAGAACTATTTTTGTAATGACCCAACGGAATCAGTCTCAAACCCATCTGATCATACAATTCCCATGAATCATCTTTATTTACAAAATGTGGAAATGCAACATTTATCAAAGCTACACATCCTTACTACTCTAAAATTTTACATTTTTTTTGTTAACCAATGTGTTACAGAAATAAATTTATATAGCAGTACTATGGCCCATCATGGTTTTTATTTTTATTTTGGTTCAATTTTACAAAAACTGGCTGAGTTTATTTAGTTTGTGCAAAACATGTAAAGCAGCATTTGAAGGGAAAACTTTTTTGTAATATCACTGTCTGTGTCTATGCTGCATTCCCCGAAGCTTATAGTCTCTTGTTCAGACAAGAGTCATATCAGCTCACACCATCTCTAGGTAGAGGAAATACTGATGACAATAGGATCTCAGCATTGCATTGCAACACTGTTAACCATCAAAATTACAAAACATTGTGTATTGTGTGTACAGTAAAAGACAATCAAACTGGTAGGACTTGAAATCAGAAAGGGGAATAATATAATCAAGGTGTCCTTCAGACCCAAGTGCTGTTAAAATTAGGTTAAAAATATTTGCAGTTTTCAAAGTGCAGTTTTAGTCCATTGATGAGGGTGTTTGAGCATTTGGGTCCAACTCTTCATATTATGTGATTTTACAGGAAAAGTGGCTTTGGGACACTTTATTAAAAGTGGTGCTTTAAGCCTGATACAAAAAAACTTGTACATTACATTCCTTTGAAATACACAGCAGTAGTAGGGTAAGATATCCCCTCATATAGTGTTAAAGTGATTGTAAAGGCTCACTTTTTTCAATAAAAATAACAAACATGTTATACTTATCTGCTCTGTTGCGGTGGTTTTGTACAGAGCAGGCTGGAGCCAAGACAATCATGGACATCCCTGGACAGAGATGGGGCTCAGGTAAGTATTAGGGGGCATATAGTGAAAAGTCTGGATAGCCGCACTCCCATAAAATCACCTTCATTGATCCATGATAGAAAAACAACAATCCATACACATTTCACACCTTCCCTGGTGCTGTGAAATGCGTTAGCACTGCTGTATTTGTAGCTCCATTGCTGTATGGATTGTCGTTTTTCTATCAGGGATCAATAAAGGTGATTTTATGGAAGTGCGCCATTCAGACTTTTCACCATATATGCTTCCTGCAGCACCCTTTCCATGTGCAGAGGTAGTGGAGTAGAGGGATTTAGTTACCTGGAGCTGTGTATTTTTTCTTCTAAGTATTAGGGGGGCTGAGGGGGACTGCTGCACACAGAAGGCTTTTTATTTTAATGCATAGAATGCATTAAGATAAAAAAACCTTATGACTTTGCAACTTCTTTAATTAGTAGCTGGAGAGGACTCTTGGTCAGGCAGACCATCTAAGGCCACCACTCACAGTTAGATTCATGGTCAGACACATTAATGAGATACTGTTAATCACAACAGTCATTTATAGAATCATGCTAGAATATTACCAGAAAGATACTTGGAATGTGGAGGGGATGATGGTGTTAGATTATCTTGAGAGACTCCAGACCAATACTGGAGCATACTATGCTAGCCTGCTAGGGAAACTTTGAAAGAATTTAAGGACCAATGCTAGGGACAGTTAAAGGACTTGTAAACCTTTGTGTTTTTTCACCTTAATGCATCCTATGCATTAAGGTGAAAAAACACCTGGCAGTGACTGGCCCCCCCAGCCCCCCATTTTACTTATCTGAGCCCTGGAACTTGACCCGGCGGGGACGCGCTGTCTCTCTGCCTGGGGTTCTCGGCTCTTGATTGGATAGATTGATAGCAGCGCAGCCATTGGCTCCCACTGCTGTCAATCAAATCCAATGATGCGGGTGCCGGGGGGTGGGGCTGAGTCATACATTCGGCAGCTATGGACGATGGCTGGTCTCAGGAGCGTACCCACAAGGTAACCCCCTCGGAAGAGCTCTTCTCCTAGGGGGTTATCTGATGTGGGGAGGAGCCGCAAGAGCCGCTGGGGAACTCCAGAAGATGAGGTTCGGGGCCACAACAAGCTGCACAGTGGAGGTAAGTATGATATGTTTGTTATTTAAAAAAAAAAAAAATCACTTTAAACAAAGGGGTATTGTTTCACCAAGAAACAAGTCAAAGGAAAATGTCAACTATTGCTATGTATGTCATCCAGAAATGTAGGTTCAAACTGCTTCTACACTCCACATAACTTCTCTAGAATGCATTTTGGAGTGAACAACAATGTTAATAATGTTACAGTATGTGCTATGGGAGCCAATTTGGACACCTTTGATAAATCATTTAATCTGGAGGAAAACAAGACTTGCAGCTGCTCTGAAATAGCATGTGGACCTTCCAAGAATATCCCTTTAATACTTTGTATTTGACATAAGAGATAAATCCCGTAAAATTGATGTAAGATATAGATGTAATTCAACAATCATTTAAAATGATCTGGGTGACCAATAGTCATCTGTCTAACAAGATAGAACTGGTAACTTCTTTTTATGTTACATAGTCGAGTTGAAAAAAGACATGCCCATCAAGTTCAAGCAAAAAGACAAAAAAAGAACACTAAACCTGCAGAGGATCCAGAGAGGTAGTAAGCACAGTGGTCCCCAATGCATATAAGTAAGCTCTTCAGTCTTCCTGACAAAATCTGCTTTTGTACCAACTGCCATTCTTGTATCCACTGAGAGTTCAAACGAAAGGCCATGTGAAATGGTAGTTGGCAGCGCTTAGCCATAAAAGCCAGGGTACAAATTACAATAAAGTGAAACAAAATCACATAAGCACAGAAAAAAATGTTTTCAGGCTGAAAGGGGAATAAAGAGTGCTTTGCAATGTCCAAACTTTAGCAGGACTTTTTAAATTTTAAAGTGGAGCACAGGTTCACTTTAACTTTTTACAAGTCCAAAGCAATACAGTAAATGTTTTGTGAAAAAAAATCACTAGCACCTACCAGTATTTTCTCCCCACTCCTCATCAAACCCCTCTCTTCAAAGCCTGACCTGGATTCCTTATTTTTAAAATTCAGCTGGTACTCTTCCACAGTCGATATTTACTGCAGCACATTTTAATTGGATAGTACAATGACAGATGCATTACACCCAACAACCCAGATTACACATTAGGGAAAATGCAGGCAAGATAAGTACACACTTGGACTTTGCATGCCAACATTCTGTAATACTGTCACTTTGAGGATTGTTTAATATTCTAGCAGCTCTGTTTTAGTAACAAATAAAAGGATATTAAAACTATGCATGATAATAAGACATATGACTCCTTTAGTGCTTTTAACAGATGTACTTTAAAATATATATATATTTTTGAAGCCATTTTATGTGCTTTAACCCTTAGCATGCCATGTTTTCACATGTGTGAAGCACTATTGCACCAAAATGCAGCAAAAAAACTGCATGCATCCTTTCTGGCAGAGCAAGAAACAGCACAATAGTACGTTGTCAACTTATAATGGTATAATAATAAAATATAGCAAAAATTATTTTCAACTTGACACTGCTGACTCTCCATATACTTTATCTGACAAAATGCATTGCACTAGAATTGGTGTTGTTTCTAATTGCACATGCATTTTTTTCTTTTAGATATAATACATTTAATCATTTTGTGAAGATAATCCTTTGGACTTCTATTTGGCATCTGCCCTGGATACTAGACTTATCTAGGATTCCTCCCTATGACTTCTCTTTGTATATGTCACATTTAGGAGGACAAGTTGCTATCTTTTCACAAGATACCTGGGTGATTTTCACGCTGATATTGTATAAGATTACCTGTCATTAGGGATGAGCTTTGAGCAAGACCGTAGTGCATTGCTGTACGATGATTGGCCAAAGCATACACCTGACCTGCATACTTTGGCCAATCACAGCACGCTCCTCAGCGAGAGCCATAATTGGCCAAAGGCAGGGTGCCTTTGGCCAATCATGCCTCAGGGGGACTATGTCCACTCCCCACACTATATAAGGCTACTTACACGGCGCCCGTATAGTGTGTTATAGTGGACAGAGATAGAGAGATTGAGCCAGATTAGGCAGGCAGGTTAGTTAGTTAGTGGCAGTGTATTTGATATATATATATATATATATATATATATATATATATATATATATATTCTCTTTGCATTCAGCGTAGCCTATATATACAGGGCATTCGGCGGTGTACAGTTTCTAATACAGTGCAGCAGGTGTACACAGTATATAATACAGTGTGTACAGTTTCAAATACACTTCAGGTGGTGTACACAGTATATAATACAGTGTAGTGCAGTGTTAAAAAACAAAAAAGGCCTGCAAGGAGAGGCAGATGCTCACAGGCCAATAAAAGAGGGCAAGCAGCCTCTGAAATAATATTTAACAGCAGGGACTGTTCCTGTACCCAACAAGAGTAACTGTGAGGGGTTACAATGTTTTGGAACCACCAACACCTAAGGCCCAATGTTTCTTCCCCTGTTTAACAGGGGCATGTAATTAAAATTTTTGAAATAATGTTAAGGCCCAATTTTTCAGATGACATAGTCAAGTCCATATAGTATATATACTGCAGTTCAGAGTATATAGTGCAGTCCGTATAGTATATATACTGCAGTTCAGAGTATATAGTGCATTCAGTGTAGTATATATAATACAACGCAGGGTATATAGTGCAGAGTACAATATATAATATAGTGTATTGAAGTGGTTAAGGGGAGCCCTATGACAGAATTAAGAAAAAAACGGCATGGGTTCCCCCCATCCATACCAGGCCCTTTGGGTCTGGTATGGGTTTTGGGGGGGGACCCCCACGCCATTTAAAAAAAAAATGGTGTGGAGTTCACCTTAATATCCAAAAGGGCCTGGTATGCGCTGGGAGGGGAAACCCATGCTGTTTTTTTTTAATGATTTTTTTATGCATATTGCCGGGATCTGGCAATACATTACAGCCGCAAGCAGTTTTAAATGACATTTTTTCCTTTAGAAATGTCATTTTGCTGCGGTACTTTTTTAAACATGGGCAAAAAGCGCTATTTTACAGGCAGAATAAGGGGACCCCCCAGGCATGATATTTAAAGGAATATTTCATTTTTATTGTTTCACTTTAAGCATTTTTAAAATCACTGCTCCTGAAAAAACGGCTGTTTTAAAAACCTTTTTTTGCATTGATACATGTCCCCTGGGGCAGTATCTGGGTCCCCAAAACACTTTTTATGGCAATAACTTGCATATAAGCCTTTAAAATGAGCACTTTTGATTTTTCACGTTCGTGTCCCATATAATTTTTTTGTCTATTCGCAAGTTCTGGTGCGAACCAAACCGGGGGGGGGTTCGGCTCATCCCTACCTGTCATCAGGAGTGGCATATTACCTATCAACACTCGATTTGAAGATGTTTATGACATTTAAACAGAGGGAGAATTTTTTTTTCTCAGAAGCCATAGTTCTACTTTAAATATTTACCGCATTTTCCAAAATTGCTACCGTGGTGATCCACCAAGATTCTTTTATATAATACAATAAATGAAGGATAGCTAACTAGTACAGAACAGATTGTAAAATCACCCACAGATATGAGAGTGCTTTTAAAACCTGTAGCTGATTCCCCAGTGCAACGATCTTTCATAAGAAGCAAGAGCATTTCCAAAACAATGCTTCTGTGCACAGAAAATGAACAATAATTTTGTGTACAATAGTTCAATAATTGTATGATTATGATAATAAACATGAAGATATAATCCAGTAGAAAGCTGTCAAACAATTCCTCTTCTGCCATGATTTTTCTGAGGATTTAGTCCTGATGCAAAGATTGTACATTAAACTCAAATTCCAAGTTTCTGAAAATGAACTATATATTTTGAGTTAAAATTGGATCCCTTTCATTTTCTGTTGGAAGGTCTATATTCCTGAAGAGAAAGGAGAGTTCATCTATTTCAAAAGATGGTGAGATTAATATCCACAACGGTCCCTTTGGTTTTGTCTTTAAGAATTCTCTGGATTCCCTTGATATGATCTTCTTTATTCAGTATAACATTTGTCCTCCTGTTATCTGCACATTTTATTATGATGCTTTCATTATTTTTCAAGGATTCTAAATCTATTCATCTTTCATGACTCCTCTGTTACTGAACAGTAAGCTAGCAGTGTTATTATTAATTTGTTAATTCATAATTAACAAGAGATTGGAAGGTGGAAATTAAATTTCCTATGTATTATACAGGGTTAGCATTGGTCTTCGGTTTAAGACCAGTTATAATGCAGCCAGTGTGACGTAATGCGTCAGGGAGGAGCCAGGTGCTGCTGCTTCTGGGTACGGCCGAACCCGGAAGCTCCTGCTTTTACTGTGGATCGCATGACTCTTTTATGTAAGTTACTGCTATTTTTTATGAATAAAACTTCTAATATACTACACTATGGAGCCATCCCTTCTTTTCCCATTATCCATCTGAGGGATTTTGAGGATACCCACTGAGTGCGGGAGAGTGTTGAGCTTTGGCCAGTGTATCTTTGTCCCGGGAAGCTGTGACAACGACCAGAAGCCTGTCCCCATTGTACTGCTCTACTGCCTGTGGGCACACGCTCGATTTGGCCCATTGGGGTGAGAGGCTGGGGGAAACGCTCAGTGCACCCTGGAACCGAATTGGATTGACTTACCCACTATCGGACACTGGCCGCTACAGAGCTCTGTTCACTGCACTTGCACTTTCTTCATCATCTTTAAAAGATCCTTACCTGCACTTTTGTTATCATCTTTAGAAGATTTGCACCGTGCTGATACCGGGAGTTGCACGTTATCACTTTTTTTGAATTATACTGTGCGTTTGTTTGGACATTCTTCTGTCTTAAAATATTTATTATTATTAGCTCACTAACTTTTTTTGCACATTCATATTCTTATTTTCACTAATTATTGCACTTGCACTTTTATACCACTTGTTGCTACTTAGAGCTGCTTGGAGTTTTTCTGAATTGTGCATTATTTTTTGATTTTTTACACAGTTTATGAGAATACTATTAGGAGTTCACACATTCCCTATATGTAATGTATGTCATTGCTCTTTATGCTAGAGTTTCACTGGATGAAGTCTTTTTTTAGAAATTCTTTTTCTGATTTTATAGTTTCATTAGTATGTATCCACAATTTGTGGTATTCTCTATTGTTTATTTATGCACTATGCACTTTTTTTAATGAGGTCTCGTCATTTATCATCATCTTTTTTGCACATCTATTTATGTCATTGCCACTTACCTGATTATTCTACGTTATTTTGTAGATTTGTTATCATTATCATTGATTATTTACTCTTTTCATCAGTTATCTTACTTTTGGCATATTTTATTGTTTTATTCATGCACCATGCACTTTTAGTAGTGAGGTCATGCAATTAATCATCATCTTCTTTGCACATCTATTTATGTCACTGCTACTTATCTGATTTTTTTACACCACATTGAAGATTTTTTTTAACTCTATCAGTATTATTGATTATTTAATTTTTTCGGCTCCCCGTGTCTATTCGAGAGTGTGGTTTTTGCGCACTAGCTTTACTGTTTGTTGCTGTTAATGCAGTCAGATAAGTTATTACAATAGGGCTATATTTGGGAATAATTTAAAATTGTCATTCCTAATAAATTGTGTCTTCATTTCTTATTTAAATTATATTGTTTTAGTGTCAGTTTGTGGATGAAGGTCTGTATGTCTATGAATTTTTCAAACACATTGTTGGATTGCAGAAATGCAAAAATGTAGAACTTCCTTGAGAACAGTATCCTCACTATAGCTAAGGATATGGGTGGAAGGGTTTAACATCCTTAAAAATCCTTGTGCTCCTTTAGTTTTGCTTCTTTGTTTTTTTTGTCATTGTGATTGTGTCATTGTATACGTCTATATCTCAGATTTTTACATCTTTATGCAATCTTTCTCAAATGATAAGTTTGAAAAGAATGTGAATGGGTTGTTTGTAACTTACAAGAAACTGATGTGTGATCATTACTGACATACGTGGAAGGATATTTTAAGAGACTCTGGAAGAAGCAGAGGAGATAGGCAGAGTGTGAGGGGCTTTACTGTATACAATGGCTATTATTTCTAATCCTAGGTGTTAAGGAGAGAACTGGGCTGTTCAGCCTGGGAAGGGGGTGGAGCACAATTCTCTGCTCCCACAAGCCAATACATATAATACATTTTAGCTGCTGCTTGGCATATTCAAGTTATCTGCATCCTGTTCAGACCTGCCTTCTTCCAGTTGTTTTGTGGCTCTGAGGTGTGTTACATAAAGCCATGTCCTTTAAGACAACATTCAACGTTCATTATGGCTGCGTATCACAGTGTCACCATTTTGTGTGGACATTTTGTTTGGTGCAATTTTTTAGCCCTCAGAAACTGTCCCAACTATGTAAAAAACAAGTTGGTTGCAACTGCCTCCCAGGCCAAACATTTCCACTCATTCCCTGTTTTTTGGACAATGCATTTGGTACCTGCTGGGTGTTTATGTTTCCTCAGAGAGCTAGGCTGATCCAAATCCTGAAATTCTGAAGAGGCTGGTCATGTTTGTGGTGCAGACCTTAACCTCCCTGTTGGTTTTCCCGAGTGTGGCTCAGGGTTAAAATTCAGGACCATTAGCGGTAACCTCGAGCCACACTCGGGATTACATCGCAGGATCCTGGTGTGGCTTTACTTACCTTGTCCCCGGGATCCTGCGATGTCCCCCTCTGTGTCCATGGGCTCTGTCTCCTCCGAAGCCTCTCCTTGCCAGGCTCCTTTCCCTGCGAGCGTCGCGACGCACGGGGGCAGAGTCTGGTGGCAAATTCAAAAAATTGTAAAAATCATAACACATACAGTACTGTAATCTTACAGATTACAGTACTGTATGAAATGATTTCACATCCCTTTTGTCCCCAGTGCTTTGGCCCATGCCCTGCATGCAGTTTTATATTATTTATACTATTCTTTCTGCCTGGAAACTGGAGATTGTCCATAGCAATCAAAAAGTGTCCCTTTACGTCAAAAGTGGCTTTAGACCAGCTAGAAACAGCGATAGTAAATTAGAATACTTGCAGAATTGGACGATAGTGAATCGTGGGGAAATTTATTGTATTATTATTTATTTTTTTTTTTTTAATTATTTATTTTTATTTATTATATTATAATTTATGTTTTTGTGTTTCAAACTTTATCATACCCGGAATATCTACTAGTCTCTTGTTTGGACAGATTTAAGTGTGTTATTGTTAAGAATTACAGACCTACAATATAAAACGCCAAATTTCCATGCAAAATAATTGTACCTCTTTCAGCACCTAAAATCCGAAATAATCATACCGCCAGGGAGGTTAATAACTAAATTTCTGTTGTGGATTTTCATATCATAATTAGTGAGAAACTAGGGGTAGGGGTATAGAGAGGTCTAAATTTGCCTTGCTGTATGGTTGTGGAAGGACCACATTGTGGAAGGAGATGTGAATACTCAAACCTAAAGTACGTCACTAATAAATTATCTAAATTCAAAATATTATATTTGTTTTTGTTCTATTTTATTTTTATATATGAATATTGGAAAAGGTAGTGAATAATAATAACTCCTGTCAGGTGTCCTCATTGAAGAGACACCATACACACTATTAGATTTTCTGCAGATTTTTGTCTTCAGATTTTCCAAAACCATGTAGTGCAAGGGCCTGCCTGATTGCATACAAATTGAAACTCTTAAGGTTTGACCTCATATTATATGGTTTTGGTAAATCTAAAGACAAAATTCTGCAGTAGATTTAATAGTGTGTATGGGGTCTCATCCTCTCTTTTTGTCCTGATGACTGCTTTCTCCTGCACTAAAAGTAAAGAACAATCCAAATTTTCAGCTGTCAATGAAAAAGGAGTAGAGTGAAAATCTTCCAAAGAAGAATTAAATACATTCTATAAAAAATTAAATACATTTTATTTTAGAACATGCTTAAATGTTTTCCTTAAAAAAATATTACTTACAGGTATATACAATACCACATCGCATAATGAATGGGACTTCTGGAAGCCCCAAAATTTGAATAGTAAAACTAATATGGGCACACATCAGTAAATTTGCACTCTCAGCCTTTACTCTTCTAAATTTTCACAAAAACATTTTCTGAAGCCCTGGCTTTAAAAAGCTACTTGTGGGTCTACACATATTATACATCCAACCAGGACTACAATTGTACTTATGCTGTGTACACACGATCGGAATTTCCGTCAGAAAAAACTTGGATGGTTTTTACGACGGAATTCCGCTCAAGCTTGCCTTGCATACACACGGTCACACAAAAGTTCTCTGTACTTTCGACCGTCAAGAACGTGGTGACGTACAACAGTACGACGAGCCAAGAAAATGAAGTTCAATGCTTCAGAGCATGCTTCAAATTGTTTCCGAGCATGCGCCGTTTTTTGCGTGTCCGAATTGCATACAGACGATCGCATTTTCAGATAGGAACTTTTCCCGACCGAAAAATATAGAACATGCTCTCAATCTTTTGCTGGCTGGAATTCCGCCAGCAAAAGTCCGATGGAGCATACACACGGTCGCATTTTCCGACAAAAAGCTCTCATCGGAGTTTTGCTGGCGGCATTTCCGATCGTGTGTACGCGGCATAAGGGGTTCAGCCCTTCACACCACCACACTTGATAAAAAAGAAAGCTTTCAGTAGATTTAAAAGTGTATGCATCTAGAGGCACCTAAACATGCCTACAACAGCTCTCATTGGCACTAGCCGTGTATGTTTGAAGGGAGGGGGGCATTGACACAATGTATCTAAATATAAATTCTTTGTGATCCCCAAATACCAGGCTTCACAAAACATCCCATGGGTCACTTACATTCTTAGGCCTATGTTGTATAGCTTATTTTTTCTTCACTTCCTGAACAGCCATTCACATCCAAACTTCCAAAGCATGTTTAAAACAAATTATCAACTGTACAAAATACCTTAGTACTGTCAATTTGTTGAAACTGAGCTTACTATATCTATAAGACAGCAAAAAGTCTGCATTTGTTATGTATAGGTGATGTTCTGCAAAGGGTTGGAGTATACCTTTAGCAACTTTCCAAAGATTGCAGTTTTATTTTAAGTACTTTCTTCCTCCTCTTAAAAGTTCAATAATATTCATTTATGAACAAATTGTGTTGTCTCTTTCATTATAATGTCTTTCACTTGCTCTATATTTATACAAAAATTCACCTTTTGTTTTGTCTTGTATATACAATTTCCCCTTGATCTACAGTATTGGAAGGAAAGCTTACATTCAAATTATACAGTACAGCACATTCTAATTATGTAATTATATGTTGCATTATGGTTTTTCCCATCATTTATTTTCTAATTACACTGGCATGGTGTCTGTTTCCTCATGTATTTCCCTTTGTCATGGTCTGATGTTTATTTTTAAGACTGAAAGATACCTTGCTAAATACTCCATAATTACGAAGGAACTTAAAAATATATATATATACACACACAAGAATACCTCTGAAGAAATCATGTCTGCAAAATCGTGACTGCTTCTGACAAACTATAAAATATATACACTATATTATGAAAAGTATTGGGACGCCTGCCTTTACATGCACATGGACTTTAACAGTGATCCAGTCTTAGTCTGTAGGGTTCAATATTGAGTTGGCCCACCCTTTGCAGCTATAACAGCTTCAACTCTTCTGGGAAGGCTGTCCACAAGGTTTAAGAGTTCTTTCAGGTTGAGTTAAGGACTCAACCCCCCGCCCCAAAGCACCCATCCCCCCATGTTGAGGGCTTGCGGCCTAGTATGGTTCAGGAGGGGGGGGCGCTCGCTTGTCCCTTTCCTGAACTGCCGGGCTGTATGCTCGGATATAGGTCTGGTATGAATTTTGGGGGGCCCCACGTCATTTTTTTTTTTGCATGGGGGGTCCCCTCAAAATACATACTAGACCCGAAAGGCCTGGTATGGACCTGGGGGGGGACCCCATGCTGTTTTTTTCACTTTTTTTTTTTTGCGGGCAATGTTTTTTTTTACAATCAGCTGTCAGAGGGAGACCCGACCCATCAGTTGTTAAGGACACAGAAGCTGGCTTCCCGGGCCACTCCTTAGCAACCAGCTAAATACAGTGTTTAAACAGAAAAATAAAAAACGGAAAACACATAAAAAAATCACATCACAAACACAACACTTTCTGCCATTCCATTGAAGTCTATTACATACATGCAAAACGTGGGAAAAAAGTCCTCGACCCTTTCCAAAAATGCACAAGCTGCAAAACGCATAGATGTGAACGTGTACCATAGGAAACCATGTTAAATAGACTGTAGTGCATTACTTCAAACTGCAAAACGCACTAAAAAATGCATAGTTGTGAACCTTGCGTAAGCGGCCAAGCCCAACCCCTAAAAACAACCCCACACCATAATCCCCCTCCACCTAATGATTTGGACTAGTGCACAAAGCAAGGTCCATAAAGACATGGATGAGCGAGTTTGGTTTGGAGGAACTTGACTGGCTTGCATAGAGTCCTGACTTCAACCTGATAGAATACCATTGGGATGAATTAGAGCAGAGACTGTGAGCTAGGCCTAAAGCACCCAAAACATTATTTTCTGAAAGCTGAGGCATTGTGGAATAAAATGGTAAATATTGTGCAATATTTGCACAACTGTTTATCAAACCTATATTTTCCATAAAAAATACTTTAAAATTAATTTTAGTGCACACAAATAATATAGTTGCCATTTTTTATTTTGATAAGTTTTTTTGGTAGGCTAGAAAAAACAACATGTGTTTAAAGCAGAGGTCCGCTGAAAAAAAAAAATTAAAAGCCAGCAGCTACAAATACTGCAGCTGCTGACTTTTAATATATGGACACTTACCTGTCTAGGGAGCCCGCGATGTCGGCAGCCGAAGCCGATCCGTCCTTCAGCTCTCAGCTGCTGTCGCCGCCATCCTCGGTAAGGGAATAAGGAAGTGAAGCCGTGCGGCTTCACTTCCAGGTTCCCTACTGCGTATGCGCAAATCGCGGTCCCTGCTGTGTTCTGGGACCTGTGTGTCTCCCAGAATACAGCGGGGGAACGGGGTAGGCGCCAGAAGTGGCATTGGTCACCGCAAGCGCCGCGGTGATCTATGCCAGGAAGTGGGAGCAAATACCTGTATTAGACAGGTATCTGCTCCCTCCTCCCCCCTGAAAGGTGTCAAATGTGACACGGGGGGGTAGGAATCCAAAAAGTGGAAGTTCCATTTTTGGGTGGAACTCCACTTTAATAAATAGACCAAATATGTGTAGCCTTGCAAAATGCCAACCAAAACACCTAAAATTGTCCAAAGCTGACGCTTTATAAACCTCTATAGTTTTTCCTCTCACTCTGGCGTGCTTGTAATAACTAATATGTGTTTGCATTTCCGTACCCTATATGTTTCCGGCCCTATACTTTCTGGTTTTTCCTCCTACCAGCATGCTCCTTGTCATTATATGTATACTGCAGAGCACCTAAAATGTTGAAGGTACTGTGACTCCCTCTCCAAGTGTGAACAGGGGGTTACAGGAGACTAAAATCAAGGTAAATTCTAGTATTTTCACTAGCTGCATTTCAAATTATTATTTTTTAATATAAATACCTATCTGCATGCATTCGTGTTTTCTAATATCTGCCTGGAGTTCAGCTTTAAAGTTTTGATTATAATGGCTGTTAACACCGACAAAAGGAGCAAGATCAAAAGCAATGAGCTGCTTCACAATCATTTATATTTTACATAAGAAAAGTGGAAATTAAATTTTCTAAGCCAAATTTGAAGATTAGAATTTCAATGCAAAACTATTTTCAAGGGAAAGCCATGGAAAAAAAGCATAAGCCTCTACATGAAAAAAAGAATTGAATAAATGACTGACAAATGAGGGCTGAACGATTAGAAGGCCAAAATAATAGATATACTAAGCTATAAAACCTGTGCCAGCATCCATTTCACCAATTTTATTACAGACACTGTCATTACACATAGTAGCTCTTACCTGAAAAAATTAGTGATAGTGACAAGTTACAAGATGTTATTGTATGTTAGCACAATGCATGGTACTGCAGCAGTTATACAGCAGTCATCAGACCAGGTAAAGTATTTTAGTAACTAAAATTCTAATATACCAATTTGAACTCACTTAAAATTAAAGCAGGACCAATGTTTTTTCGCAAACACTCTAGAATTGGAAGTTAACCTTTTCACCTCCTGTACCTGTATGCCACTTATGGGCAAGCTAGCTTTACATTTCCACCATGAGTCTGTATATATTTGGGTACAAACAGCCTGCCGGATTCACTTGCGATTATTGCTAGCGGCTACTTTAACCACTAGCAATAATCACTGTCTTCTCCCTGTGGGGACGGCTTGCTCCACCTGCCCCCACCTCCTGCCGAGAGCAGACAATTGCTCGGCAGGAGGGATTCCCATGACAGGACTGTCTGTATTGATGAGGGATTCATTCGAAAGACATTTCCACCATCTATGGTCATTTTAAGTCATAGCAATAGACAAACACAAAGTGCCTAAGCTGATAACACACAAACAATCCTAGATCCCCTTGACTTTATTGAACACACCCATTAAACATTTATAGTGCTGGAGGAAAAATGTAAGTGAACCCATAGACTAATTACTTCAATGAAATCTAATTGGAGTCACAGTTTGCACAACTGGCAACCAGTTAATGAAAAGAGTTTGGAGGTGTGGTTTAGAGCTACTTTGATTGATAAAAGACACTCAAACATTTTAAGTTTGCTGTTTATAAGAAGCATGAGCTGATCTGAACCATGCCTTGCCAAAAGGAGCTCTCTAAAGACATATCATCAAGAGCAGTTGATCTGAATAAGGCTGGAAAGGGACATTTTCCAGCCCGTATCCTGGCTACTCTTCGTAGAAGTGGGTGCCCAGCCAAGTTGACTCCCAAGCCACATTGCAGAGTCCTCAATGAGGCAAAAAAGAACCTATGAGTAATAGCTAAAGGACTGAAGACATCACTGGAACTGGTAACCATCCCTGTCCATGAGTCTACCATATGGAAATCTTTGAACAGGCAAGGTGTCCATGACAAAACACCATGAAGGAAGCCGCTGCTCTCCAAAAATAAAAACATTGCTGCACGCCTGATGTTTGGCAAAGAGCACCTTAGAAAACCCCAACACTACTGGGAAAATGTATTGTGGCCTGATGAAACAAAAGTTTATTTGTTCGGGAAGGGCACAGCTTACCAACATCAAAACATCATCCCAACAGTGAAGTATGGTGGAGGGAACATTATGATTTTGGCCAGCATCTCTGCCTCAGGGCCTGGACCACTTACCATCATGAAGTAGAAAATGAAAACCCAAGCTTATTAAAATATGTTACAGAATAATGCTAGGGTGGCTGTCCACTAGCTGAAGCTTAGTAGAAGTAAATCCACCAAAGACTGGCTTTAGAAAAAGAAAATGCACCTTTTGATGTGGCCCAGTCAGAGATCAGACCTTAACCCCATTGAGATGCTGTGTAATGATCTCAAGAGAGCTGTTCATATGAGACATCCTATAAATGTGTCTGAGGTAAAGCAGTTTTGTAAAGAGGAGTGGTCAAAAATTACATCTAAACATTGTGCAGGTCTGAATCAGAGCTACCGAAAGGGCTTGCTCGAAGTCATTTCTGCCAAAGGAGATTTATACAGCTATTAACTCCAAGGATTCACTTACTTCTGGCAATGTGAATGTTTAATGAGGGTGCTCAATCCGTGGTTGCCAGCTTTAAGGTACATTCAGCTTGCCCATACAGGGTACATGGTTTGAATCTCGGCCAATCCCTGTTAAACCGTCCGAGGTTCAAACAGTCTATGGCCAGCAAAAGATGAGGATTAGATCACACTTTATGGCAAATTACTGCAGCAAATTAGTTAATTCCAAAGGGTTAACATATGCCACTGAACATGTATTTTTTTAAGTAACCTATAGACAAAAAAGATGTAACAAGAACTGAAAAAAAAAATATTTTTTTTTAACCAGTGTTAGTTAAAAAAAAAGTTTTAAAATAAATAAATTGTATACATTTTTTTTCTATAATGTGTCCCCTCACATTAGTTATTACAACACAAATAAACAAAACAAGTGAAAATGACAAAAAATTATAGGTAAAAAAATAGAAATAAAAATAAATATGCATAAAGATAGTAACTAAGGGAGAAGGGGAGGAATAGGTTTATTAGAGCTGATTATTT
This sequence comes from Aquarana catesbeiana, assembly GCF_042186555.1. NCBI lineage: Eukaryota > Metazoa > Chordata > Amphibia > Anura > Ranidae > Aquarana > Aquarana catesbeiana. The sequence continues at coordinate 144,236,644 of NC_133333.1, forward strand.
AATTTATTATTATTATTATTATTTTAATTGTAAGGTTTCATATGTGCATGAAAGGTCATTCCTTTGATCTACATATGAATTAAATAGTAAATACAATGGAACAACACATTGGCAAATTGGGGTTAATTTACTAAAACTGGAGAGTGCAAAATCTGGTGCAGCTGTGTATGGTATCCAATCAGCTTCTAACTTCAGCTTGTTCAATTAAGCTTTGACAAAAAAAAAGCCTGGAGGCTGATTGATTTCTGCGCAGAGCTGCACCAGGTTTTGCACGCTCCAATTTTAGTAAATAAACCCCATTGTGTTTAGCCAATTATAGACTAGATTCAAGTATCATTTTACACAAGGATAGCTGTGATTTAAAAGCCACTTCTGCTATAAAATGCATTGTATTGGTATTAGTGGCAGCCTGGGGAGAGGAACTGAATGTATAAAATACGTGCTGCAAACTTTGCACTTTGGAACATACAGCACTGTGCAAAAGTTTTATACAGGTGTGAAGAAATTCTATATATAGAATTTAATTTCTATAATATAATATAGATAAAAATAATATAAATAATATACTATAATATACATTTATACAAGTTGCAGCAGTCCTGTGACCACAACAAACAAAGCGTTTCAGGTGTGCAGAAATGCTGTGAAGTAAGAATGCTTTAAAAACTATATTTTAATTGTTTATCTTTATCAATTTACAAAATGCAAAGTAAGTAAACGGAAAAAAAATCTACAGTGTATCAAATACATTTTTGTGTGACTTTATTTTTGGCTTCAAACCAGCAGAAATTCTTACACTTACACACTTTGTACACTTGCACAAACTCAGGGATTTCGTAGGATTAGAATCAGGTGTATGATTAACCAACTATACCAAGCAGGGGCTAATGTTCATCACTTTCATATGTAGGTTGAAACACAATAATTAATTAAAACAGAAACAGCTGTGTAGGAGGCTTAGAACTGGGTGAGGAACATTCAAGACTAAGCACAGCAACAAGACACAAGGTAGATATGCTGCATCAGAAAGGTCTCTCCCAGGCCAAGGTTTCAAAGCAGACTGGGGTTTTAGGATGTGCTATTAAAGTTCTTTTGAAGAAGAACAAAGAAACGGGCAACACTGAGGACCATAAACACAGTGGTCAGCCAAGGAAACATAATTCAGCAGGTGAAAGTCACATCATGCTTACTTCTCTTTGAGATCAGAAGATGTTCAGTAGTACCACCATCACAGAACTGGCATAAACCAGGACACCCATCTACTGTCTGGAGAAGTCTGTCTGGAAGTGGTCTTCGTGGAAGAGTTGCGGCCATAAAGCCCTACCTCCGATGTGGAAACAAGAATAAGTGACTCAACAGTGCATGAAAACATATGAACTGGGGTGCAGAAAAATTGCAGCAGGTGCTCTGTGCAAATGAGTCAAAATATGAAATATTTGGCTGTAGCAGGAGGCAGTTTGTTCGTCAAAAGGCTGGAGAGTGGCACAATAATGAGTGTCTGCAGGCAACAGTGAAGCATGATGGAGGTTCCTTGCAAGTTTGGGGTTGCATTTCTGCAAATTGAGCTTTGGTCAGGATCAATGGTGTCCTCAATGCTGAGAAATAAAGGCAGATATTCATCATGCCATACCATCAGGAAGGTGTGTGATTTGTCCCACTTTTTTTCTGCAGCAGGACAACAACCCCAAACATACAGTCAATTTCATTAAAAACTATTTTCAATGTAACCGGTTCCCGACCGGCGCAAGCCGATGTACGTCAGCAGAATGGCATGGCTGGGCAAATGGGCCTACCTGTACGTCCATTTGAATTCCCCGCCGTGCCATTGCGTGCGCACCAGCCGGGAGCTCCGTGAGTCGGGTCGCGGGTCCCGCGGACTCGATCGCGGCGGGGATACCCACGATCACCTCACGGAGAGGACGAACGGGGAGATGGTGATGTAAACAGCATCTCCTCGTTCTGCCTAGTGATAAGTGTCACTGATCACAGCTCCCTGTCATCGGGAGCTGTGATCAGAGTAATGACATTGCTAGCCCATCCCCCTACAGTCCCCCTACAGTTAGTAATCACTCCCCTAGGACACACTTAACCCCTCCCCGCCCCCTAGTGGTTAACCCCTTCACTTCCAGTGTCATTTACACAGTAATCAGTGCATTTTTAATCGCACTGATCGCTGTATAAATGACAATGGTCCCAAAAATGTGTAAAAAATGTCTGACATGTCCGTCATAACGTCGCAGTCATATTAAAAATCACTGATCGCCGCCATTACTAGTAAAAAAAATGTATTCATAAAAATGCCATAAAAACCAATCGGCCTAAACTGAGGAAAAAATTTTTTTTTTATATATTTTTGGGGGATATTTATTATAGCAAAATGTAAAAGATAATGCGTTTTTTTCAAAATTGTCGCTCTTATTTTGTTTATAGCGCAAAAAATAAAAATCACAGAGGCGATAAAATACCACCAAAAGAAAGCTCTATTTGTGGGAAAAAAAAGGACGTCAATTTTGTTTGGGAGCCACGTCGCACGACCGCGCAATTGTCAGTTAAAGCGACGCAGTGCCGAATCACAAAAAATGCTCTGGTCAGGAAGGGGGTAAAATCTTCCGAGGCTGAAGCGGTTAAAGAAGAACACAGAGTCCTGGAAGTGATGGTTTGGCCCCCACAGAGCCCTGAACTCAACTTCATTGAGTCTGTCTGGGACTGCATGAAGAGACAGAAAGATATGAGGCGGTCTACATCCATAGAAGTTATGTGGTTAGATCTCCAAGATGTTTGGAACAAATTACCTGCTGAATTCCTTCACAAACTGGGTGCAAATGTGCCTAGAAGAATTAAAGAATTGATTGTATTTTGATGGCAAAGGGTGGCCACACCAAATATTGATTTGATTTTAATTGCTCTTCTGTTAATTTACGTTCCATGTTGTTAATTGATAAAAATAAACTATTAGCATTTCTACTTCTGAATGCATTCCTAATTTACAGCATTTTTTCACACCTGCCTAATATGTTGGCACAGTAGTGTATGTGGTGAAATAGATAGCATGTGCACACATTTGCAAAACTCTGACTTTAATTTGCTAAAGTAGTGGAACCTTTTTACTTTCAAAGTGAATTTCCACTTATCATAGTGAATGAGGGGAAACAAAGTGAAAACTCACTTTGAAAAGAATACCCAATCACGTGCAAGGTAAAAAAAACTTTAAAAAACTGTATTTTTGCTTGCACATCGTTGGATGATTGAAGTCAACACAACTTTCTTTGTTCTCTAAGCTAAATGAGTTTTCTTTTTGCAAAGTAAATTTGTCAAACATTCCTTTTTATATAACTGAATTTTTACTTTGTTTCACTGCATTGACTAAGGTCTCAGTCACATCTGGGAATAGAGGAAACGCATTTCTGCAAACATGCAAAAAATGTGCTAAAATGCGCTTGCAATGCCATTATTTCTTAATGGCACCCCAAACGTGGGTCGCAGTTACACATCGTTTTCCGCAAAACAAACTCATGAAAAAGTGCAAGTAGCAAAACACGCTTGGTTCAGTGCCAAAATTTGGTACATGACCTTTTTGGCACATTTTTGGTGTGGAGAGAGACCCATTTAAATGAATGGTACTTCTCTAAGGTGCCTAATATAAGTGAAAATTCACTTTGAAAGTAAACATGCTCTATTCTTTTAGTAAATTGTAAGTCTCCCAGTTGCTGGGCAGCCAGAGCATAGGACCAGGGATTCTCTATGACCTATTTGTTTCAGCTCCTCAACTTCCGCAGCCCAGAGGTCCATGCTTCCCTCTTAGTATACCATTATATTCCTTTATTTGCACAGAGGGTAGACAAAGAGGACAGATCATTGCACAGAAAAAGTGTGCAACTAACTGTCCTGTCCAGTGCTTTCATTTGTTGACCAATGCATCTTTAAAACAAGTCACAAATGGCTAAAGAACAACTAAACTCTAAAAAAGAAACAACAATTGGAAGAAGAGGCATGCAAAGACAGCCAAAAAACTTCTTCCACTTTGCCTACAATTTTACCTTGTGTATATATTGTACATGCATGCGCTGTGCAATGTAAACTCCCAGCTCATTCCAACATGACATTACATCTTCAGTGGCTGACCAATGGGCAAAATGAAGGTTCCTGGGAACCCGCAAGTAGTGGCAGAGAGATGGCAGTGGTAGGGAACAGAACAGAGGAGAAAGCCTGCGTTGCACAGACACATTTGAAATTTATGGCAACAGCCCACTAATCACACAGCAGTTTCAAAAAGAGTTGGAGAGAAAGATGATTGGGGATATAACTTTCTATTGTTGGAAGAACAACAACATGTAATGTAAAGTACTGTGAACTATATATAGTATATGCATTATACCTATTTATCCAGCAGGTGGCACTGTAGTGTGTATTTATGGTAATGTATTTAGAGGAAGTGCTATCTCTTTAAGTGCATGTAGTTGTATGAATGTTGTTCTTATTTTCTGTATACATGATGTAAAGCCATGATAAAGATAGCCTCCATTAAAGTAAAGGTGTTCTGCTGTATACAAGAAGCTTCCAGACTAAGATTTCAATACTCTGCCAATAGGTTATGGGCCCAGGCACCCAGGGAACCCAGAGGCAACCAGAGGCACTGGAAATAATACTCAGTGAGTACAGCAAGTCAGTGAATACTGTATGCAAGCTGCTGAAACATGGCAAGTGGTTCAGATTTGAAGTTTGCTATTGCAAATCTGAACAATGCCCCCTACCAGCTGTGGAACTCTAAACTAGAATTGCTTTTTAGCATGGATTATTTGTGGCACGTGCTGAATACAGACAGACCCACAAATGGAGAGACAGAGGACTGGGATAGGAAGGATAGGCAGGCAAAAACGATTATAAGCTTACTAGTGTAAGATGACCAGCTTATCCACATAAGAACAGAGAAAACAGCCAACGGTATGTGGACTTCATTACAAAAACTGCATGAGCGTTCAAGCCTAAACAGCAAGCTCTTTCTACTAAGAAAGTTATATAAGATGAGACTAGAAGAAGGCCAGCAAATGTGTAACCACATGAATGCTATGCTAGAGATAATAGAGCAGCTACGCACCATCGGAGAGGACATCAAAGAAAACCATACTGTTGTCCTGCTCCTCTGCAGCCTTCCAGAGACATATATTGCTCTTATTAATGCTTTAGAAACCAGACCCAAGCAGGAGCAGACACCGGAATATGTCAAAGGCAAATTAATTCATGAATAGGACAGAAAGAAAGAAAATACACACCATGATGACAAAGCTCTTAAGATGCAGAAAGGCACAAAGCACAAAAAGAAAGCAGAGTCAGTTTTTGCTGTAAAACGACCGGTCACATAAAAAAGGACTGTTCTATCTGGAAAGCCGAGCGACGAAAGCTACAGCTGTCCACAAAAGAAAGAGTCAAAGCAATCACAAAGTAAACTGCAGACACATCATGGAGTGGCACCTTTAAAGTGACACAGAACAGAAAGCCATGCGGCTGGTGCATAGACTCAGGTGCTACAAGCCATATTACTAGCGATGAGACCTTGTTCACAAACACTGATTACAGTGCAAAACACAAAGTTTTCCTAGCAAACAGGAAAAGCATCACTTCAGAAGGTAAAGTCCAGGCTTTCCTGAACTGCATTACACCACAAGGAGGTCACCACAGTAACCTTGTAAAGAAAGTACTGTATGTTCCAGAACTAGGCAGCCTTCTATCAGTGAAAAGTCTTGCAAACAACAGTTAAGTTCCAGGGTGATGAATGCATAATTCACAATAATAAGCAATTCCTCGCAAAAGAAAACTGGATGATCACCTATGCAGGCTCATCACCACAGACCAGCAAGCCAATATAGTCTCTAATGATGTACACAGCAAACTTATTCACTTATAGGACAGGCAGCTGGGGCTCAGAAGTCCAGAAGCTATACAGGAAATTAACAAGAGAGGCTTATCAGAAGATTTGTCAATAAAGTCTTGCAAGTGCTGTATTGAAAGAAAAGCCACACGTGCTACCCTTCCACAGGCTACTCAAAGAAAAACTACCCACCCCCTGCAACTCATGCACAGTGACGTATGCGGTCAAATGAAAACTCCCACGTCAGGCGGGAACAGATATCTACTGACTTTCATTGATGATTATTCCAGATACACAACTACTTATCTGATGAAACACAAGAATGAAAAATCAGAGAAACTTTAAGAGTTTGTTGCCATGTCCAAATTCCAACACAAACCAGGAATAATACACACCGACTATGGGGGAAAATACATAAGCGACAAGGAATAGTACACCAGACAACCACACCATACACTCCTGAACAAAACAGTGTAGCAGAATGGAAAAATCGCATTCTTATAGAAATGGCCAGGGTCATGTTGTTGGATGCCAACCTACCTCACAAGTACTGGGGAGAAGTAGTCATGACTGCAACCTACCTACAGAACAGACTACCATCAAGAGCCATTAAAAGTACTCCATTCAAAATGTGGCATGGATCAAAGCCTAGCATAGGGCACATAAGAGTGTTTGGATGTAAAGCATATGCCTATATTCCAAGTGAAAAGCAATCCAAGCTGGAGAACAGAACCATCTAGGGCATTCTAGGCTACAGTGAGCAAGATAAGGGTTACAGAATCCTACACCCAAAAACTGACAAAGTGACAATAAGCCCTAGTGTTTATTTTGATGAGAGCCCATCATTAGAAACACAGATCCCTGAAAGGTGTGAACTGAATATGTCAAGCAAACCAGAGGAAAAGCTGGACCAAAGTGAACCTATGCAGGAGTCAGAACAAGGGGTGGAACTGACATTGCCTAAATCAAGTTCCTACTGAACTGCCTGAAGTCAGAAGATCCACTCGGACTACAAAGGGGATACCACCCCGCAAGCTGTCATACACTGTAAAAACACACAGCATACTTGAACCAACATCCTGGGAAGACATAGCAAAACTGCCAAAATGTGAAGCCAATAAATGGAGAAAGGCAGCAGAAGAAGAATTAAAGTCACTTCAAGAAAATAAAACCTGGACACTCACAGAGCTCCCTCCTAACTATAGGAAGTAAGAGGACTTTTAAAATAAAGTCAAACTCAGATGGGAGTATCCACAAATACAAAGCCAGACTAGTTGCCAAGGGTTACTCCCAGAAATTTGGTGAAGATTGAATGATGAAACGTTCGCTCCCATCATAAAACACTGCACCATCAGACCACTTCTTAGCGTTGCAGCCGGGAGGGGCACGGAAGTGAAACACCTAGACATTAAAACTGCTTTCCAATATGGAGACATTAAGAAAGATCTCTAAATGGAGCAACCACCAGGGTTTCAGCAAGGAGACAACCTCGTGTGTAAACTTCAGAAGAGCATCTATGGTCTTAAGCAATCTGCAAGGATGTGGAATGAGAAAGTGAACAAAGTACTTACCAGAGAGGGATTCTCAAGAAGTAAAGCAGACCCCTGTACTTCAAGAATCAAGGAGACGATATACATCCTTATCTATGACGAAGATATTATAACATGTTTTGAACAAGAAGGGGATTACAATCAGATAGTTCACAAGCTAAAAGAAAATTTTGAAATCAAAGAGCTAGGGAACATTAGCTACTATCTGGGAATCCAAATAGAGAGAGAAGAAGATGGAAGTTATCTTCTCAACCAATCTCAGAAAATCTCCGAAATCTTGGAACAATTCCATATGCAAGATGCAAAGGAAGTGAAAACTCCTATGGAACCAGGCTATCTAAAGAGCCATGAAGCAGAAAACTTGCTACCCAACAATGACATGTATCATAGAGCAATCAGTAAGCTGCTATGCGTTGCCACTGTGACAAGACCAGACATAGCCGCAGCAGTGGGCATACTATGCATGAAAGTCTCAGCTTTCTGTCAGCGTGACTGGAAGGCAATGAAGAGGGTAAGAGAGTGATGCAGTACCTCAAAGGGACAATTCAGATGAAGTTACGGTTACCAGCAACATCGAATTCAAAACTGGTTGGATATGTGGATGCTGATTGGGCTGGGTACTGTACAGACCTCAAATCCACAAGTGGATTCATCTTCCCGGTATGGGGAAGGAACCATAAGTTGCTTTCATCAAAAGCAAGCAAGTGTTGCTCTATCTTCAACTGAATGTCATGATCACTTAGTGCTCCTGTTCCTCATTCCAGCACCCGGGTGTTGGCTGTTGCTTTTCCCCTGTCTGTGTTCACCTGCAAGATGATTGATCTGATCAGTCACCTGATATAAGCAAACCGAACACTCTATCCCTTGCTTGTAAAACAAATAAAAGAAAAAAAGACGCCTCCAAGTGCAGAATTAAAACTTTTAATATCTCCGAAAAAGATTAAAAACACAGAATCAAGGATAAGAAGAGGCATAACATGGATGTATGAAGCAGGTGATCTGGCATCAGGAGGTCCCAGTGTATCACAGCTCTCCAGGGATAACGATATGCAGCAGCAGAAGGTTCCAGGATAATCAGCAGGTGAACACCCCAGGCTCTGGGAACACTGGTGAAGCAATCGCGTCGTCTCAGTCAGCATGGAGTATGAATCCCGGAAATGACGTCAGTGGGAGGGGACAACAACCAGCATGGACCGCAAACAGGAAATATGTCATCAGAATGGGATGCGTTTCGGAACTACTGATTGGTTCCTTCTTCAAGCCAATGACAACAGGTTTGTAGAAGCTGAGCTTCTTATAGTCTATGGGTGGAGCTGTGGGTGGGGCTATGGGTGGTGATAAGGGAAGAAGAAGGTGAAATAATACCGCGCAGTGCCAATAATGAATAGCTGCTACACTAAATGTGACAAACATCAATACAATGGGTGAGAAAACAATGTAGCGCTTGATTAAATAAATGGACAAATATTATGTGCATTGGTATAAAAGTAATGTATATGAAGTCCAACATATATAATGATAGTGAAGTGAGTCTCTAACCAAATCAGACCAAATGGAAAAATAATATAAATAGTCCTCTGAGGGTGGGGGGAATTTCCTTGAACGTGCAAACAATAGTATATAACACCCACACTGATGAATCCCGAATGTGAAGACAAATGGGTACTCTTACCAGAGCCAGTGGACCCTGATGTCAACGACACCAAATCATAAAAGCTTAAGACTCGAATCCATGGCACTCTCAGATGGAAGAAGAAGTGGCACTCTTAGATGGAAAGGAAGCTCCAAACCTTCTGAAAGTAGATTCCAGGGGATCTTGATGAACCCGACCAGACCAGGAAACAAGTATCGTGTAAGAGCCTCAACAATTCTCATCGAAAACAATAATGAAAAGAGAAGAGAGGAGGGGCTCCAATGGTGCAGATCAAAAAGGTAGGTTTTATTAAAACCACAATAACAAAAAATAAAATCACAATGAATAAAAAGCAATGTGGGGAGCAATAAGCGGACTCTGCAAAGGCCCATTTATTTACTGAGGAATTCTGCAAACTGACACGCCAAGTCCAGGAGCTGTCTGTGCGTGTAAACGCACCTCCAGCAGTAACGCAGGAGCCAGAGCCCAAAGTTAGCCCCCCTGACCGTTTTTCCGGTGACCCCCATGTGTTTTCTAACTTTAAAAATATTTATAAAATTGTATGCTATACTTTAAGCTCAAGCCACACTCCTCTAGTTCTGAAATACAGCGGGCCAGCCTGATTATTACATGGTTGCAGAGGAATCCCCAGTCTTGGGCTTTTAGTCTCTCCGCAGATGACCCAGCCAGAGGGTCAGTTGAAGATTTTTTCAAGGCCCTGGGTTTACTCTATGATGATCCTGATTGTGCCCACTCAGCAGAAGCTAATCTTAGGTCTCTACGTCAGAATAAACGAACCATGGAGCAATACTGTTGTGATTTCCGCCGATGGGCACCTGACTCAGGGTGGAATGACCCCACTCTAAGAAGCCAATTCAGGTTAGGCTTATCTGATTCCATCAAGGACTCCTTAGTTCACTACCCTGAACCGAAGTTATTGAATGAAGCCATGTAAGTAGCCACCTGTATAGACAGGTGTTTACGGGAAAGGCGTACAGAGAGCTTTGTTTATTTGCCCCTAGTACGCTGCCCACCTTTTCTTCTTTTCCTGAGCCCTCTCAACCTCCCCAGGAGGATGAGCCCATGCAAATTTGTGCTACCCATTTATCCCCTGGGGAAAAGTCTAGAAGGAGATCTTAGGGACTCTGTTTATATTGTGGCAACAACGGCCACTTTTTTCGCTGACTGTCCTAATAAACCGAGAAACGCCAAGAGTCTAGTGCAGGTGGGGTCTGCTTCTATTGACCATACTCTGTCTGTTTCCCTCAGAAATGGCTTATTTGTTCCTGCACAACTTAGTAAAAAGAAAAAACTGTGCTATTAGTGGAAAAAACGCTGATCTGCAACTAAAAAGGGTTATACAACACTAAGTAGAAATAAGAAACAAAAAGTCGCGCAAAAATGATTGAAATTGTGAGACAATAAGATATGTGCTTACAATAATGAGTGCTAATATGCCACACTGGGTAAACCTGAAAATTACCAGATCCACTCAGTGAAGGAACAAGAGTGAGTAAATGGCTACATTAAAAAGTGATGCTCAATAATCTACATGATACATCAAAATGTACTACCTGATAAAACAAAATGTACTGCAATAAAGGAGTGGAAAATACAACCATGATGGACTGGTGAAAATGTAACAAAAAATGAAAAAAATAGATAAATAAAATAAACCGTATATCAAATCAGGTGACTGAATGAAAAAAGTCTATAATAAATTTAAAAATACCATATTAAAATAATTAGTCCATAAAAAAACAGTGATTCTTCAATAGTGATGTGCTGTAGGATTCCACAAAAAATTGTGACAAGTGAAAGATGCCTCCACCACAAAAAACACTGCCGCTTACCAGAACCCGGGGGTCCCTTGTTACAGGGGACCACGCAGAGCAAATGGTTGTAACCCCAGCCCGGGATCTCTCTGGCATGCACTGGGTTCCTCAGCCGCAATGGAACCGGTCCGCGGATGGATCAATTCGGATGAGTGGTATGTTCCCCATAAAACAATAAAGGGTTCACATAGCATAAAATCCTTTACATTTATTCATAGTAGTAAGACAAGTAAAAACTTACATGAAAGCAGACAATAATAGGCATAAAAATGAGCCGGCCGGCTTCAAAACAGTCCGGAGCTTCCAGGACTGGACATATAGCGGTGACGTCCGTGCGTCGCTCCACTCATTAATGTGAGCACATATCTTATTGTCTCACGATTTCAATAATTTTAGCACGATTTTTTGTTTCTTATACCTGCACAACTTAGGTCTGCCAAGTTCTCTCACCACCACTCCGCTTTCATTGATTCTGGTGCTGCTAGCAATTTCATTGATAGGGACCTAGCACACAGTCTACAGATTCCAGTGACTAAGGTGCACAGACCCTTCTCAGTATTAGCCATTGATAATTTCCCCTTGTCCATGGGTCTGGTGACCTTGTGTATGGTACCTATTACCCTGACCATTGGGGAATTTCACAGGGAGACAATCAGCTTCTACCTGATCTCCTCTCTTGCTTATCCCCTTATTTTGGGGTATCCCTGGATTAAACATCACAACCCGCACATAGACTGGGCTGCAGAGGAGATTGGGTCCTGATCCCAGACCTGCATCCTGAATTGCATTAAAACCACTGACCAGTTGCTCATGTATAACTCTTGTGTGGCCAGTACCAGTCACGTGCCTTTTTTCCAGTCCAATTCAGATCCTGTTCATGACAACGTTTCCAAATGTGACTACAGTTTACATAACCATGTACCTTTATATGACTCTGTTATAACAAAAAAAGCTGACAAGTCTATTGAATTATCTACAGGCCACCTTTCCAGCCAATGGCCACAGCCTGAACCCTCTCCTCCTAGAAACCAAGCTTATCCGTTGTCTCGTAGCCCCAGAGCCCTGTTTGGAAACCTCCTCTAAATCCTCAGATGTCAAGCCCCCTGGATTACCCCTACCTTTGCCTGTTGCTAATCTTCCTTGGATGCACAGCCAGGCTAACTTGTCCACAAGTTCCACTGTCGCTACACCTAGTGATGCGATTCAGACAGTTGCCACACCTAGTGATGCGTTCACATAGTCACTACACCTGGTGATGCAATTCAGACAGTTGCTGCGCCTGGTGATGCAATTCAGATACTCAATACACCTGGTGATGCGATTCAGACAGTCACTACACCTGGTGATGCGATTCAGACAGTCGCTACACCTGGCAATGCGGCCCAGTGGGCCACTGCATCAATTATGCCAGTCCAGCCCATGCCCATTGAACTTTCTGCTTTTTCTTATTCTGGACTCTCTGGTGATGTGATTCGGACAGTCACTATGCCTGGTGATGTGATTCAGACAGCCGCTACACCTGGCGATGCGGCCCAGTCGGCCACTGCATCAGTTACGCCAGTTCAGCCAATGCCCATTGAACTTCCTGTTTTTTCTTACTCAGGAACTTCTGGTGATGCGATTCAGACAGTCGTTGCGCTTGGCGATGCAGCTCGGTCAGCCACTGCATTGATTGCTTCTGTCTGCTCCATTGGCTCCCGCTTTACTGATCGGTTCCAGACCCGGCTTGTTTCCTGACCATGCTCCTGCCTGTGCCCTGTACCTGATCCATCCTGTTTGTGTATGAATGGCCTGACTGACTTTGCTATTCTGCCTGCTGCTGCCAGCATCAGCTGCCCAGTTGCTCGCCACCTTACTGGAGCCGCCTGGTGTGGACATCTGTCCTGCTGCTAGCAAGACTTACAGGTATTATTGCCACTCTGTACTCCTGTGTCTCCTGTCTACATTATCAGGGGCCCAGAGTCAGAGGTGTAAGAGAGGCCTTCCTCATCATATCAGGCTCTGCTACCAAGTACGTGATAGATGAATCAACAGATATAACTGATAATGCCCAGCCTTTGGTGTATGAAAGATTATTTTCCACAAAGAAACAAAAGAACTCTGCAAGGGCCTGTAAACTGTAATTCCACTTGAGACACATACAAGAGGACAAGACATATATGAGGGCATTAAGAAGATGCTGAGAATGAGGATGATACTGTAGATCTGAAAAAGGTGGTCTCAGTTACCACAGATGGTGCCCCTTCCATGGTAGGAAAGAAAAGAGGAGCTGAAAGAGGACAACTCTAACCTTATTGCTTACCACTGTATCATTCATCAGACTGTCTTGTGTACCATTCTGTCTGAAAGGTTTGCTGAAATAATGGACAAATTGATGAAACTCATCAATTCCCTCAGGGTATCCTCATCCCCTCAGTAACGTCTGCTAAAGCCGCGTACACACGAGCGGACTTTTTGAACAGACTGGTCCGATGGACCGAGTCCGGAGGACAATTCAACCGTGTGTGGGCTTAATTGGACTTGCAACAGACTTTTTCGGTCGAAAATCTGACGGACTTTAGATTTGGAACATGCTTCAAATCTTTCCGACGGACTCGAGTCCGGTCGAAAAATCCGCTCGTCTGCATGCTAGTCCAATGGACAAAAACCGACACTAGGGAAGCTATTGGCTACTGGCTATCAACTTCCTTATTTTAGTCTGGTCGTATCGTCATCACGTAGGAATCCGTCGGACTTTGGTGTGATCGTGTGTAGGCAAGTCCATTCGTTAGAAAGTCCGTCGAAAGTCTGTCCTAACTCCGTCGAAGGTCCCTCGGAAAGACTGTCGGACCTTTGTTGTCAAAAAGGCTGACCGTGTGTACGCGGCATAAGAGTTTCCCTTACGGAAGCTGAGGCAAATGCAAATGATCTTTTACAGCACAACAATGTTAGATGGCTGAGTAAAGGCAGTTTATTAAAACGCTTTTGGTCCATTTGAACGGAAGGAGCAACTTTCTTATTATAACTCAAAAGTCAGAAAAAAAAACAGTTTTCACTTTTTTACAAGATGAGAGCACAATGAATACTATTGCTAGCAGACATGACATCACACCTTAATGAACTCAATTTAAAACTGCAGGGCAAGAACAATTCAATTAGTGGTTAGATGACCCCTGTCTGCACCTTACAGAGTAAACTGGAATTGTTTAACCACTTCCCGCCCGGCCTATAACAGATTGATGTCCGGGAAGTGGTTCTGTTATCCTGACTGGGCGTCATATGACATCCAGCAGGATAACATGCCGGCGCGTGCCCGCAGGGGCACGCAGCACGGCGATCGCGAGTGCGGCGTGTCAGTATGACATGCCGCATCTCCAATCGTGATAAGAAGCCTCTCACAGAGGCTTCTTACCACGTGATCAGCTGTGACCAATCACAGCTGATCATCATGTGAACCAGGAAGTGCCGGTAAACGGCACTCCTCAGTTCGCCCTGACAGGGAAATCGATCGGCGGCTCTCCCTGTCAGAGGAGAGGTCTGTGCTGATAATCAGCACACTGATTATCAGCACAGCCCCCATCAAATGTACCCATAAGCTGCAAATCGGTGCCCAGTCAGTGCCCCATCATAACCCCCTGCCAGTGCCAGTGCCCAATCAGTGCCCATCACAGTGCAAATCAGTGCCTACCATAATGCCAATCAGTGCCCAGCATTAACACCTGTCAGTACATGCCCAATCAGTGCTGCCCATCAGTGCCATCTATTAGTGTCCATCAATGCCACCTGTCAGTGCCAATCAGTGCCAATCAGTTCTGCTGGTCAGTATCCATCAGTGCCGCCTGTCAGTGCCCATCAGTGCCGCCTGTCAGTGCCCATCAGTGCCGCCTGTCAGTGCCCATCAGTGCTGCATATCAGTGCCACCTATCAGTGCCTATCAGTGCTGCATATCAGTGCCGCCTATCAGTGCCCATCAATTCTACATATCAATGCCTCCTCATCAGTGCCACCTTATCAGTGCCAACTCATCAGTGCCCATCAGTGAAGGAGAAAGCAAAATTTTTTAACACAAACGAAGAAAAACTTTGTTTTCAATAATGTCAGTCTTTTTTAGTTTGTTTAGCAAAAAATAAAAACTGCAGAGGTGATCAAATACCACCAGAAGAAAGCTCTATTTGTGGGAAGAAAATTATACGAATTTAGTTTGGGTACAGTGTTGTATGACTGTGCAATTGTCATTCAAACTGCGACAGCACTGAAAGCTCAAAATTGTCCTGGGCAGGAAGGGGCGAAAGTGCATGGTATTGAAGTGGTTAAGGAAGATTTTCAAGGAGAGTGTTTGCATTTCACAAAGGTGAAAGCACAGATTCAAGATAAGAGAGATGTTTCTTCTTAAGCTGACTGCATAAATAAACTGATAAACTTCAGTAAAGGGTTTGACAGCTTAGGTCTTGGACAACAGCTCCTACTGCTCATCCAGAATACATTCCTAAAGCTATCAGAGTGTTTTCAAAGGACTCTTCCAATGCAAACCTTCCAGTGAGCACATGAGGGATTGCTACAGACAAAAATTATTGATCTGCAAACAAATGTTGCACTAAGAGAGCACTTTGGAGGAACTGATCCTTCTAACTTCTGGCTACAGACTGCCTGAGACTAATTTACCTTGTCCAACCAAGGTAGCACTACACACCTTGACCACGTTTGGATCTATGTACAGCTGTGAGTCAGCTTTCTCCACTATGGACATTATTAAAACTAGGTATCATTCCAGCCTCACCAATGAGCACCTACCTATGTGCATGAGAATGGCAGTAACTCCTTTTAAGTCAAGATTTAAACTACTGGCAGGACAGTCAAAAGCCAATTTCTCTCACTAGACAGGGAAAGTAGCCTTTTTTGGATGGGATAAAAAATAGAATGAAAACGGGACGATTTGTGCACTTTTTCAATTTGACATGGACCAGGCCTTTTTCTGACATTTGTTATTTACAAGTTTAAATTAGTATTTTTTGCTAGAAAATTACTTAGAACTCCCAAATATTATATATATATATATATATATATATATATATATATATATATATATATATATATATATATATATATTAGCAGAGACCCTAAAGAATAAAATGTCTGTTGTTGCAATATTTAATGTCACACTGTATTTGTGCAGTGGTGTTTCAAACACAATTTTTTTGGAAAAAATATACTTTCATGAATTAAAAAAAAACAAAACAGTAAAGTTAGCCAAATGTATTTGTATAATGTATAATACGTGTTTAGAGTTACAGAGGAGGTCTTGCACTAGAATTATTGCTCTCACTCTAACAATCCCGGTGATACCTCACATGTGTGGTTTGAACACCGTTTCCATATGTGGGCACGACTTACGTATATGTTCGCTTTTGTGCGTGAGTTCGGAGGGACGGGGCACTTTAAAAAAAATAATTAATTCTGTTTTCCTATTTATTTTACACTGTCTCTTTAAAAAAAAAAAATTATGTAAACATCCCTTGTAATAGAAATAAGCATGACAGGTCCTCTTTATTGTGAGATTTTGGGGTCAAAAAGACCTCAGAGCTCACTCACATTTACATTTAAAAGCAAAAAAATAAATAAAAATTTAATTTTACATTTGCTAATAAAAAACGACTTCCTGCCCCTCACTCAACAGGATCGGATCATTTCTGCCCCTACCGACTCTGGTAAGTGGGAGAAAGGACCTGGAAGCAGTGGGAGGAGGCACCAATCCCGCTGTCCATAAAAGTGATCAGAGGACCACTTTTATGTGAAAGAGGATCGCCCACTGTTTAAAAAAAAATACCAGCTTATGGCAGCTAGCCAAGGTATATAACGTCAAAATAAAAGACGTATATATACAGTGGGCGGTCCAGAAGTGGTTAGTTTTTTTTCTTCAGAAGGTTCTATTTTCTTCTTACTTGAAATATGGATGTGCTTTTTATGTTTTATTAACCACTTCAGCCCCGGAAGATTTTCCCCCTTAATGACCAGGCCATTTTTTGCGATGCGGCACTGCGCCGCTTTAACTGACAATTGCGTGGTCGTGCGATGCTGTACCCAAACAGAACCAGAGTCCTTTTTTTCCAACAAATAGAGCTTTCTTTTGGTGGTATTTGATCACCTCTGCAGTTTTTATTTTTTGCGCTATAAACAAAAAAAGTCCACCAAGTATGAAAAAAAAAAAAATATTTTTTACTTTTTCCTATAATAAATATCTCCCCCAAAAATCAAAAAAAAAATAATTTCTTCATCCGTTTAGGCCAATATGTATTCTTCAACATATTTTTGGTAAAAAAAATTGCAATAAGCGTACTGTATATTGACTGGTTTGCGCAAAAGTTATAGCGTCTACAAAATGGGGGATAGATTTATGGCATTTTTATTATACATTTTTTTTTTACTAGTAAAGGGGGTGATCAGCGGTTTTTAGCGGGACTGCAGACATATCTGACACTTTTTTGGGACCACTGACTTTTATACAGCGATCAGTGCTATAAAAATGCACTGATTACTGTATAAATGACACTGGCAGGGAATGGGGTTTTACTGAGTACTACCATGCATATGAACTTTAATGGCATCCCAGTCTTAGTCTATAGAGTTTAATATTTATTTGGCCCACCCTTTACAGCTATAACAGCTTCAGCTCATCTGGGAAGGCTGTCCACAAGGTTTAGGAGTGTGTCTATGGTAATGTTTGACCATTCTTCCATAAGCGCATTTATGAGGTCAGGTACTGATGTTGGATGAGAAGTCCTGGCTCGCACCCTCTGCTCTAATTCATCCCAAAGATGTTCTGTTGTGCTGAGGTCAAGACTCTGTGCAGGCCAGTCAAGTTCCTCCACCACAAACTCGCTGATGCATGTTTTTTTGGATCTGTGGGTATCTAATACCCACAGTTGATCCAGAGGAAGGCAAAAAAAAAACAGGATCCAATTTGCTTCAGCAAGAGAAAGAAAATTCCTTTTTGATCCTCCAAGAAGCAATTGGATATTCTGGATCAACTTTACCTATACATTTTAGTATCCAGTTATACTATGTGCATTTTAAAAAGAATCCAGGCCTTTCGTAAAACAATCTGAGTTGGTCAGCACCAGCTCTTGAGGGAGTCTATTCCACATTTTCACAGCTCTTACTGTGAAGAAGCCTTTCTGTATTTGGAGATTAAATCTCTTTTCCTCCAGACGTAAAGAGTGCCCTCTTGAGCCCTCTTCTGTGATGACCTTAAAGTGAATAACTCCAAGAATTCTGCCTCTATCATGTATCATATATCAAATGCGTGTAAGTTTAGGACAGAAGGAAAATTGCACTGGGGGGGGGACAATGACCTTGGGGAGCAGGTAATAAAGATATGTGCAGGGGATTGAGGATTATGCTGGGAAGAGTGATTTGGGGAGGATAAGAGGAAGGTAGATTGGGGGGAGACTATTTGTGCTGGGAGGATTTGTGCTAAAGGGATGGAGAGGATTTGTGTTAGGAGGGGGTATTTGAGGGGGGAGGTGCTAGAAGAATGGATTTGTGCTGGGGGACTTGTAGGGACAAATTTGTGCTGGGATGGGGGTTGTGCTGGGGGTGGAAAAGGAAAGTGATATAAGGGGGGAAAAGAATTTGTGCTGGGGGGGGGATTAATGGGGAGGGAGGATAATTTGTGCCAGGAAATTAAGAGGATTTGTGTTTGGGGGGGATTGGGGGTAGGCAGAGAAATTGGGCTAGGATGGGGAAGGGGGGAAATTATCCTGGGATGGAGGATTTGATTGAAATAGAGGAAGATTTGTGTTGGGGGGGATTTTATCTGAGATGGGGATTGAGAGGAATTTGTGCTGGGGTGGGGGGATTTGTGCTAGAAGGGGAGAAGATTTCCTCTATGTCATGTACTCCTAACCTGATGTACACACCCTAGAACCCTACACCCTGTGGATAGGGTGGTGTGGTGGTGATGTAGGGCGTAAGGATGCATCAATCAAGATGCAGGCTGGTGAAAGGGCCTTTCCCTCAACAAGTAAATTTCCAGAAGGTTACAGGTCAACCCTAAGCACCTCCACAGGATCCTTTCCCTATGCTGAGCCTATTTCTCCCTTGCCAGCGGTTCTTTGTCCTTATCTCATACTCCCCATATGGCAGGGCACCCAGAATGACACAAAAGTGGCTATATTTAACCTTTCCAGGTCCAATATGTCTAAATTTCAGGACAGCAGGGTGTCCAATCAGACACAGGCTTCCTCAAGATAGGCACTGAGAGCCCATTTCAAAAGACCCTAGTGCAAGAGGTAAGCACCGATCATGTGATCGCTGTGTTTATTTCTAGCGGTTAACCAAGAAGTGAGTGGGCAATCTGCTGATCACCGCCTCATTCTCTGTACTGAAACTCATTTAAGCAGTGATATCAATCAGCAGGGCAGTGGCAGCTGCTCCGCAACACTCTCCAATATGTTATTCCTACTGACCAGTGGCGGCCTGCCCATAAGGGGCGCAGGGGCGCCGCCCCCCTAATCCATGTGCCCGGCCTCTAATCTACATGCAGCGCACCAGACACATGGATTTCAAATGTTTTTTATTTTATTTTGAAGCACATGATTAGTGCCCGAGGCTCTAATCCTTGGCTTCAAAAAAGGGTGTCACCCACTTGTGTGATAATAGTGAATTAATATTTGCTATTGTCTTCCTGATTCCTCTCCCGGCCAATCAAGAGTGGGTCCTGAGACCCAATTGGCCAGGGGTCTCAGGACCCACTTTCTGTTCGGCCGGGAGGAGAAGCAACGGCCCATGAGTGAGGTCTCCGGGGACAGCTCACTCGCAGCCACATCCAGCACTCCCCGGCTCGGACAGTAGAGGGAGGTGGAGGGGAGATCAAAGTGTCATCCCGGCCAGGACTCATCATCTGCTTCCTAAGGTAAGGAGGCCTCAGATTGCCACCTTCCTGTTTGTCCATCTCCCACGGGGGGCTGATCACCCCCTCCCAAAATATTGAGAACCAGCCGCCACTGCTACTGACACCACTAATAGACTTGGCATACAACTCTTTGCAAGACAAAGCACTGACAAAAAATCACCAGTAGGACCATCATATTACTTATTTGTGTCTTATTTACATATTGCTCCAGCAATAAAGCAGTTAAAACCTCAGAGGGTGCAGCATTCACCATGTGGGTGATAGGGCTGTGTAGTGGATCTGCTTACATAATGTATAAAGCTGTTTAAAATAACTCAACTTAGGCAATAATTCCCTGAAATGATGCTAAATATAGCCTTGACAAATTTTCATTATGGCAACCCCTGACTACAAGGCCTCAACTCCATTAAACTATTGTGTAGACATCTCAAATACATCACACAAAACGAATAATACATGTCTACATAGCAACAGGAGGCCATGCAGTGTTCCAACGCATTTTAATGAAGTAGAACAAGGCAACTAAGCAGGTGTTATGGAAGGTCCACCTCCTCATGAGCCAAAACAAAATAATACTTTCAATATGCACACAGCCTAGCTCAAGATAGCAACCCCTTGTATTCAATGTAGTAAGTGGTATCATGTTATACTGTATAATCGGTCCAAAATGTCAATATTGAACACATGATATTTGAATTCTTTCCCACCACCTACCAGCATCCTTTTAACTCTTAACTCCGGGAGCCAGGACAAACTTCCCAATGATGGGATCACTGCAACTGGCTGTCACAGTGGTCACATGATCAGGAGCCCATCCTGCCTGCTCCAGATCATAAGCATAAAGGACACAGGAGGACTTCTTGAATTAAAGTTGAGGAATAGTGATTTTTTTTTAATCAGCACCATGGACAGTACTCACAATGAATAAAAACCATCATGTACTGAAGGCCGCTGTGTTCATTGAAATCTTCATTCCTCCCTTCCTTGCATTGCATTGTGGAAATGACTGTCCTGTTCTCCATATGTTGATGTCAGTCAGACTCAGAGCAGGCTTTAATCCTCATTGAAAAAGAATTCCTTACAGTTTATGTAAAAAATCAAGTAGGTGAAGTGAATTCTGATAGGACATCATCTCATTTGGAGAACCAAACTTAATAAATGTGGCTGAGATATATTCAATTTGAATAAAGTTTGTATTTCAATGTTCATCTGTTTTTTACATAATTAAAATGTTTTAGCTTCTCATGTTTCTCAGTACTAGGCCCTATAATTGAATCGGCTCATTCACACCAAAACGCGGTGCATATTCCGTGCACATTTTCTTGCATCGCAGGCAACCATGCTGCAATCTGCATGCAGGTGCCAATGTATTGTTAATAGCACCCCAAAAGCAAATGTCAAATGCTGCGGGCACCAAACATATTCAAATTAATTATTGTCAAAACGCAATGCAGAAAAATGTGTTGAATCACACAGAAATGCGTGTGTTTGAAAATGCGCTTTTTGGTGTGAACCGTTCCTTTGGGGCATACAAGCAAGAAGTTGGCCCCGGGCATCACTAAACCTCTGCACACCACTGCATAGTAGCCACCAGCACAAGGGACACTTTTCATTCATTGTCCATGTCCCAGTACTGTCCATGGTGCTGATTAAAAAAAAATAACTAAATTTTAAGAGGAACTGCATTCTGCTCACATAATTTGTAAAAAAACAACTTTCCCATTCTGAAGCTTCCCTCCAACCACTTTGCATATTATTTTATATATACTGTGATTCTGTACTTGCCAAATATGCTGCAGAAATCTCCCTCCACTGAGTCTGGCTGCATCCATTTTAACTGTGGGCAGCCGAAGCTGCTGCCTGTTCACTTCCTGGATTTAAACAGACACACAGGCACACCTCCAGCTCTGCAGCTCTCACTGGCCCTCTTATGACTCATCCCCCCCTCCCTTCCTGGCAAACTCTCACAAGAGTGAGAGAGAGAGAGAGAGAGCTGTGCATGATGTCATAAGCCTAGGCTAATGACCAGATAAGAAACACGAAGTGGGCTGTATAAGGTATTTACTGGCAGAAAAAAAAATGTTTTACTATCCAAAGTTAAAATAACAAGGGCAGAAGATTTAATAGTTGGAAAGATGAAAAAATGACTGAAGGTTCGCCTTAAAGTGATTGTAAACGATCACCTTGTAAAAAACCCATTCAGTTTAAAATAGAAATGAAAGGCAAAACATTTTTGTAAAAGATATAAAAATACATTATAAATGCCTTTTTTTCCCCCATTTGTATAAGTGATTCTCAACTGTATATGAACTGGGGGAGGAGAAGCAACAGCACACTGAGCTTCCCAGTTAATGGCTGTGGGGGGGGGGGTTGACTGACACAGATACTATTTACGGGTTTTTAGCTGTAGCTTTGAACCTCATCTTACTCAGGGACAGCTAAGATTTCCTAAAGGGACTGCAATCTCAGTAAATGGGAGTCTCAGTTTTCAAAGTAGATCAGCTGAATGGCATTGGGGACAAGGAGACATCTGAGTTTCTTTTTAAATAGACAATGCTACCTTGCTTGGCGGTAGTGCCTACTAAATGTGACAGGTAGTAGGATTTTTGCTGTGCCATGTAAATAAGGCCTAAAGCGGACAGGTTCCTGCTTCGATATGCACAGTCATTTTTGTTGTATATGTAATTCTCAGTATTGATGTTTGTGCATTTATTGACACTGCATAATGTCACTCCTCTTGCATTGTAGTAGTGATTCTTGGCATCTGTTCTTTTTAGCCACCTAAGTGCACTGTACATCTTGCTCTTAACTATAAGCATTTTAAACCCCCTTATTTCTTGTGTGTATTGTAATCAAAGAAAACAATTGGACAAGCTTTCTCTGTGGCTTTCAGCACTTCCCAATCATTATTTAAGCTGTTCACCAAGGCATGGGGGGTTTAGCAGGTGCCTGTGAGAATGGGGCCTACGGGTTTTAGTAGACCAGAAGTGTAACAGAATGTTGCTATGCATTCCAGTGACAAAATATATTGAGAAAAATTGAGTTTTTGCATTATAGCCACTAGCCATGACCTGTGCCCTGCTAGTCCTGCTGGACCTCAGGAAAACATGCCCTGACGTGCAAACAGGCACAGATTCAGTCTTGTTATGAAAGGTGCAACCTAATAATGAGCAAACCTGTAATCACAACTGCAATGTGTATGACCTTACCTGACTCAATTGCTGTGTGACTCAGGAGTTGTGTTATTAAGGTTTCACAAATGCTCACTGTGCAAGATTATAAGCCTCGCCTACAACATATATATATATATATATATATATATATATATATATATATATATATCACAAAAGTGAGTACACCCCTCACATTTTTGTAAATATTTTATTATATCTTTTCATGTGACAACACTGAAGAAATAACACTTTGCTACAATATAAAGTAGTGAGTGTAAGTGTACAGCTTGTATAACATTGTAAATAGGGATGAGCTTTGTGTTCGAGTCGAACTCATGTTCGGCTCGAACACCGGCTGTTCGATCGTTCGCCGTATTGCGAACGATATGGGCCGTTCGCGCCAAATTCGTGTGGCGCGCCACGGCCCATAATTCATCGCAGTGCATTGCTGGCTGATGATTGGCCAAGCATGCACTATGACCCGCATGCTTGGCCAATCACAGCGCCGTCAGTACAGAGAGCTGTAATTGGCCAAAGCCAGGGTGGCTTTGGCCAATTATGGCTCAGGGGGTTTAGAACACACCCCACACTATATAAGGCCGCCTCCACGGCGGCCCTGTGTAGTGTGTTCCGGCGTGCTTAGAGAGAGAGAGAGAGACAGTGTCATTTCATTTGAGTTAGCTAGATTAGGCAGGACAGTCAGTGAGTTAGCTGCACTTACAGTGTATTGTGTATATATATGCATCCCAGGTGTTGTGTGTGTGTATATATATATATATATATATATATATATACACTGTATTCAGTTTAGCTAGATCCGTTCCTGTTATCTTCCTACTGACAGGCAGGCTTGTCTTGTTACAGTATTTACAGCTACCTGAAGAAAATTGCTGGTGTTCTTTTGATCCTATTAGTACCACAGTCAGGCAGCTAGACTATTTACAGTTAGTGTAGTGCGTCCTCCTCACAGTGTTCAGTTAAAGCTACAAGTTAGTTTAGTGTGACCTCTGCACAGTGTTCAGCTAAAACTACAAGTTAGTGTAGTGCGTCCTCCTCACAGTGTTCAGCTAAAGCTACCAGTTAGTTTAGTGTGACCTCTGCACAGTGTTCAACTAAAGCTACAAGTTAGGGTAGTGCATCCTTCTCCCAGTGTTCAGCTAAAGCTACAAGTTAGTGTAGTGTGACCTCTGCACAGTGTTCAGCTAAAGCTACAAGTTAGTGTAGTGCGTCCTCTGAACAGTTTTCAGCTAAAACTACAAGTTAGTGTAGTGCGACCTCTGCACAGTGTTCAGCTAAAGCTACAAGTTAGTGTAGTGTGTCCTCCCCACAGTGTTCAGCTAAAACTACAAGTTAGTGTAGTGTGTCCTCCCCACAGTGTTCAGCTAAAACTACAAGTTAGTGTAGTGCGTCCTCCTCACAGTGTTCAGCTAAAGCTACAAGTTAGTTTAGTGTGACCTCTGCACAGTGTTCAGCTAAAGCTACAAGTTAGGGTAGTGCATCCTTCTCACAGTAATCAGCTAAAGCTACAAGTTAGTATAGTGTGACCTCTGCACAGTGTTCAGCTAAAGCTACAAGTTAGTGTAGTGCGTCCTCTGAACAGTGTTCAGCTAAAACTACAAGTTAATGTAGTGCGATCTCTGCACAGTGTTCAGCTAAAGCTACAAGTTAGTGTAGTGTGTCCTCTGAACAGTGTTCACCTAAAACTACAAGTTAGTGTAGTGCGACCTCTGCACAGTGTTCAGCTAAAGCTACAAGTTAGTGTAGTGCGTCCTCCTCACAGTGTGCAGCTAAAGCTACAAGTTAGTTTAGTGTGACCTCTGCACAGTGTTCAGCTAAAGCTACAAGTTAGGGTAGTGCATCCTCCTCACAGTGTTCAGCTAAAGCTACAAGTTAGTTTAGTGTGACCTCTGCACAGTGTTCAGCTAAAGCTACAAGTAAGGGTAGTGCGTCCTCCTCACAGTGTTCAGCTAAAGCTACAAGTTAGTGTAGTGCGTCCTCCTCACAGTGTTCAGCTAAAACTACAAGTTAGTGTAGTGCGACCTCTGCACAGTGTTCAGCTAAAGCTACAAGTTAGTGTAGTGCGTCCTCTGAACAGTGTTCAGCTAAAACTACAAGTTAGTGTAGTGCGACCTCTGCACAGTGTTCAGCTAAAGCTACAAGTTAGTGTAGTGCGTCCTCCTCACAGTGTGCAGCTAAAGCTACAAATTAGTTTAGTGTGACCTCTGCACAGTGTTCAGCTAAAGCTACAAGTTAGGGTAGTGCATCCTCCTCACAGTGTTCAGCTAAAGCTACAAGTTAGTTTAGTGTGACCTCTGCACAGTGTTCAGCTAAAGCTACAAGTAAGGGTAGTGCGTCCTCCTCACAGTGTTCAGCTAAAGCTACAAGTTAGTGTAGTGCGTCCTCCTCACAGTGTTCAGCTAAAACTACAAGTTAGTGTAGTGCGACCTCTGCACAGTGTTCAGCTAAAGCTACAAGTTAGTGTAGTGCGTCCTCTGAACAGTGTTCAGCTAAAGCTACAAGTTAGTGTAGTGCGTCCTCCTCACAGTGTTCAGCTAAAACTACAAGTTAGTTTTTTGCGAGCTCTGCACAGTGTTCACCTAAAGCTACCTGTAGAAGGTTGGTGGTGTTTTCCTGATCCTATCACTACCGCAGGCAGCTAATTAAGCTACAAGTTAGTTTTTTGCGAGCTCTGCACAGTGTCCAGTTAAAACTACAAGTTAGTGTAGTGCGAGCTCTGCACAGTGTTCAGCTAAAGCTACCTGTAGAAGGTTGGTGGTGTTTTCCTGATCCTATCACTACTGCAGCAAGCTAAATAAGCTACAAGTTAGTTTTTTGTGAGCTCTGCACAGTGTTCACCTAAAGCTACCTGTAGAAGGTCGGTGGTGTTTTCCTGATCCTATCACTACCGCAGGCAGTTAAATAAGCTACAAGTTAGTTTTTTGCAAGCTCTGCACAGTGTTCACCTAAAGCTACCTGTAGAAGGTTGGTGGTGTTTTCCTGATCCTATCACTACCGCAGGCAGCTAAATAAGCTACAAGTTATTTTTTGCGAGCTCTGCACAGTGTTTACCTAAAGCTACCTGTAGAAGGTTGGTGGTGTTTTCCTGATCCTATCACTACCGCAGGCAGCTAAATAAGCTACAAGTTAGTTTTTTGCGAGCTCTGCACAGTGTTCAGCTAAAACTACAAGTTAGTATAGTGCGAGCTCTGCACAGTGTTCAGCTAAAGCTACCTGTAGAAGGTTGGTGGTGTTTTCCTGATCCTATCACTACCGCAGGCAGCTAAATAAGCTACAAGTTAGTTTTTTGTGAGCTCTCCACAGTGTTCAGCTAAAGCTACCTGTAGAAGGTTGGTGGTGTTCTCATACTACAGGCAGGCAGTTGATTTTCCTAGCTGCAGTATCAGTATATATATATATATATATATATATATATATATCCCAGCTTAGTGCAGCTACAGGTCATTAGTATGTCTGGAAGGCCAACAAGGAGAGGCAGACGGTCACAAGCCAATAAAAGTGGGCAAGCAGGCTCTGTGTCTAGAGGCAACAGTGCTGGTTGTGGATACGGTGCATCCTCATCCGCACGTGGCCGTGGGACAGGCTTGGCCTTTTTTTCGGCAGCTGGCCGTGTTGAGCCGCAACATGCGGAAGACTTGGTCGAGTGGATGACCAAGCCGTCCTCATCCTCCTCATCCTCTCCTACCCATGCTCAGGGTACTTTGTCTGGCAAAGCAGCTGCCAAAAGTTCTTTTGTGTGGGCCTGCTATTTGCAACATATGTCTCAAGCGTATCTCGCGTGGCCAAAACATCTCCTGCTTGGGCTCCACATGCTTGACCAGACATATGTTGACCTGCCATGCAGTTCGTTGGCAAGCGTATCTAAAAGACCCACACCAAAGAACAAAGAGGACCTCTCCTTGCTCCTCATCAGCTGAGATCTCCAACCCCACTATACCTTCAGTCCTCTCTGAGACCTGCACTGAGAGGAATGAAGGTGTAGAATTAGGTGTGTCACAGCCAAGTACTTGTGGGCAATCTGCTTTCGGTACACCAATGTCAGATTGTACCAGGCAAATTTCCCTTCCCCAGCTGCTGCACCGCCGAAAGAAGTTCGCTCCCAGCCATCCACATGCCCAGTGGTTGAATGCTAGGTTGGCAAAATTGCTAGCATTTCAACTGCTGCCTTTTCAGTTGGTAGACTCTGCCCCCTTCCGTGAGTTTGTGGAATGTGCGGTTCCTCAGTGGCAGGTACCCAAACGCCACTTTTTCTCATGGAAGGCGATTCCGGCTCTCTACAGGGATGTTACCTAAGTTTCACCGCGCATTGGGTGACTCTGCTGGCAGCTGGGAAGGATGCAGGACAAGGTGCAGTAGTGTTGGAGGTTGTACCACCACCACGCCTCCAAAATGCCACTACTAATGATTGTGACACACCTCTCTCCTCCATCCCCTCCTCTTCTTCTTCCTCCATGGCCTCTTCCTGTGCTTTGTCCTCGGAACCAGCGGTGCTCCGTAGCTGTTCAAGGGGCTACGCAAGTATGCAGGCCAAAAGATGCCATGCGGTGCTTGAGCTAGTGTGCTTGGGGGACAGGAGCCACACTGGGGCCGAGGTTCTGTCAGCTCTGCAGGGGCAGGTTCAGAGGTGGTTGACACCACGCCGACTTAAGGCAGGAATGGTGGTTTGCGACAATGGCACCGACCTCCTCTCTGCCCTCCGACAGGGACAAATGACCCATGTGCCCTGTTTGGCTCACGTCCTTAACTTGGTGGTGCAGCGGTTCTTGGGCAGGTACCCGGGCTTACAGGATGTGCTGAGACAGGCCAGGAAAGTCTGTGTGCATTTCCGCCGGTCATATAATGCCAGTGCTCGGCTGTCAGACCTCCAAAAGGAGTTTAACCTGCCCAAGAACCGCCTAATCTGTGACATCCTAATCTGTGACATGCCCACCAGGTGGAACTCAACGTTGGCCATGCTGCAGCAGCTGCACACGCAGCAGAGGGCCATCAATGAGTACTTGTGCCACTATGGCACCAGGACAGGGTCAGGGGAGCTTGTTTTTTTTCCCCACGCCAGTGGGCCATGATCAGGGATGCATGCACTGTCCTGTCACCATTTGAGGAGGCCACGAGGATGGTGAGCAGTGACAGTACATGCATCAGTGACACTGTCCCCCTTGTCCACCTGTTGGAGCACACGCTGCGTGGAATAATGGACAGGGCACTTGAGGCAGAACAGAGGCAGGAAGAGGAGGACTTCCTTAGCTCTCAAGGCCCCCTTTATCCAGACAGTGTTCCTGCGTGCCCGCCGATCACACAGGAAGAGGAGGAGGAGGAGGAGGAAGAGCAAGATTGTGTCAGTATGGAGGTGGAGCCTGGCACTCAGCATCAGCAGCAGTCTTTAAGGGATCAGTCCCAAGGAACACATGGACTTGTATGTGGCTGGGAGGAGGTGGCTGCGGACCATGTCGTCCTTAGTGACCCAGAGGACTCCGGACCGAATGCCTCAGCAAACCTACGCTGCATGGCCTCCCTGATCCTGCAAAGCCTGCGTAAGGATCCTCATATTCATGGTATCAAGGAGAAGGACCAATACTGGCTGGCAACCCTCCTTGATCCACGTTACAAGTGTAAGGTTGCGGACCTTATCTTGCCGTCGCAGAGGGAGCAGAGGATGAAACATCTTCGGGAGGCTTTGCAGAAAGGTCTGTGCAACGCGTTCCCAGAGACTGGGAGGTTACAAACTCCTGTTTCTGGACAACGTGTTGCTGAGGCTTCGGTCAGTCAAAGAAGGAGCCGTGGAGAAGGTGGCCGTCTGACTGATGCGTTCAGACAATTTTTTAGTCCGCAGCCCCAAGGTATGATCGGTTCCAGCAACCATCGCCAGTGTCTGTTTTACATGGTGCAGGAATACCTAGGGGCAAGATCTGACTTGGACACCTTTCCCACCGAAAATCCTCTGGGTTACTGGGTCTTGAGGATGGATCACTGGCCAGAGCTTGCACAGTATGCAGTTGAGCTACTGGCCTGTCCTGCATCCAGCGTTCTTTCGGAACGCACATTCAGTGCTGCTGGAGGCTTTGTAACCGATCACAGGGTGCGTCTGTCCACCGACTCGGTCGATCGACTGACCTTCATAAAAATGAATCAGTCTTGGATCACCAAGCACCTGATGCTGATGTAACCGAATAATTTTTTTTAAAATCTCAGATCCCTTCAAAGACTGCCTATGCTGATGCTGAGTGACTATCCTGAGTAATTATCCTCTTCCTCCTCAATGATCACGCTGATAGCTTGTAAGAACATTTTTGGTTCTGGGTGCTGCCACCAGTGCCTAAGGCCCAATTTTTCAGCCCCTTTTTAACAGGGGCGGGTAATTACAATTTTTGATGCAATACTTTGCAGCAGAGCTCGTTCCTGCATTCCAACTAGAGTATCTGTGAGGGGATGCAGTGTTGAGGCACCAGCACCAGTGCCTAAGGCCTAATTTTTCAGCCCCTATTCAACAGGGACATGTAATTAGAATTCTTGATCTAATATTTCACAGCAGGGCCGGTTTCTGCGCCCACCAAGATTAACTGTGAGGACTTACAGTGTTGTGGCACCAACACCACCACCACCAAAGGCCCAATTTTTCAGCCCTTGTTCAACAGGGGCATGTAATTAAAATTCTTGATCTAATATTTCACAGCAGGGCCCGTTTCTGCGCCCACCAAGAGCGAGTGAGGACTTACAGTGTTGTGGCACCAGCACCACTACCACCACCAAAGGCAGTGTAGTGTTGTGGCACCAGCACCACTACCACCACCAAAGGCCCAATTTTTCTGCCCCTGTTCAACAGGGGCATGTAATTACAATTCTTGATCTAATATTTCACAGCAGGGCCCTATGAGGGCTTACAGTGTTGTGGCCACAACAACACCTAAGGCCCAAATTTCTGCTGAGTATATAGGGCAGGCCCCTACTTTCAAACATCCAACTTACAAACGACTCCTACTTGCAAACGGAAGGAGACAACAGGAAGTGCAATGAAATCTACCCCTAGGAAGGGAAATTCTCTCCTGTAAGAGTTAATATGGGAAAAACATTTCTTCTTTTCACTGATGCTTTATCACCAATCCTTGTTTCACAAAAAAACCCAAATTTTCAAAAAACATTTGTCATTGGGACAAAACGTGAGGTGAAATCTTCCGAAGAGGAGCACAGACAAAACAAATGTCACAGGGGTGATAACCCTTCCCTATGTTTTCCAAAAAGCTTAAAATAGATTTTTTGGCTGGAGCTAAACACGTTAAAAATGTACCAGTTCAAAGTTACAAACAGATTCTACTTAACAACAAACCTACAGTCCCTGTCTTGTTTGCACCGCCTGTATACTGTCGTTCAGAGTACAGAGCCTGTATACTGCTGTTTCCTTTTTTAATTTGGGTGCGGGGTTCCCCTTAATATCCATACAAGACCCAAAGGGCCTGGTAATGGACTGGAGGGTACCCATGCCTGTTTGTCTCACTGATTTGAATCCATATTGCCAGGACCCGACATTACATTAAAGCCGCAAGCAGTTTTAAATTACTTTTTTTCCTTTAAAAATTACATTTTGTGCAGGGACTGTTCTAAGCGCGGGAAACACGCGTCACTTTACAGGCATACTATAGACACCCCCCAGGTACGATATTTAAAGGAATATTTCACTTTTTTTTTTTTTACTTTAAGCATCATTAAAATCACTGCTCCTGAAAAAAACTGCCGTTTTTAAAAGTTTTTTTTGCATTGATACATGTCCCCTGGGGCAGGACCCGGGTCCCCAAACCCTTTTTAGGACAATACCATGCAAATTAGCCTTTAAAATGAGCACTTTTGATTTCGAACGTTCGAGTCCCATAGACATCAATGGGGTTCTAACATTCGTGCAAATTTTCGGTCCGTTCGCAGGTTCTGGTGCGAACCGGGCGGTGTTCGGCTCATCCCTAATTGTAAATTTGCTGTCCCCTCAAAATAACTCAACACACAGCCATTAATGTCTAAACCGCTGGCAACGAAAGTGAATACACCCCTCCAAGAGAAAATGTCCAAATTGGGCCCAAATTGTCAATATTTTGTGAGGCCACCATTATTTTCCAGGACTGCCTTAACACTCTTGGGCATGGAGTTCACCAGAGCTTTACACGTTGCCACTGGATTCATCTTCCACTCCTCCATGATGACATCATGGAGCTGGTGGATGTTAGAGACTAGGGATGAGCTTCGAGTTCGAGTCGAACTCATGTTCGACTCGAACATTGGCTGTTCGCAAGTTCACCGAACAGCGAACAATTTGGGGTGTTCGCGGCAAATTCGAATGCCGCGGAACACCCTTTAAAAGTCTATGGGAGAAATCAAAAGTGCTAATTTTAAAGGCTAATATGCAAGTTATTGTCATAAAAAGTGTTTGGGGACCTGGGTCCTGCCCCAGGGGACATGGATCAATGCAAAAAAAAGTTTTAAAAACGGCCGTTTTTTCAGGAGCAGTGATTTTAATAATGCTTAAAGTCAATCAATAAAAGTGTAATATCCCTTTAAATTTCGTACCTGGGGGGTGTCTATAGTGTGCCTGTAAAGGGGCGCATGTTTCCTGTGTTTAGAACAGTCTGACAGCAAAATGACATTTTGAAGGAAAAAACTCATTTAAAACTACTCGCGGCTATTGCATTGCCGACAATACACATAGAAGTTCATTGATAAAAACGGCATGGGAATTCCCCAAAGGGGAACCCCGAACCAAAATTAAAAAAAAAAAATGACGTGGGAGTCCCCCTAAATTCCATACCAGGCCCTTCAGGTCTGGTATGGATATTAAGGGGAACCCCGGCCAAAATTTAAAAAAAAAAATGATGTGGGGTTCCCCCTAAATTCCATACCAGACCCTTCAGGTCTGGTATGGATTTTAAGGGGAACCCCGCGCCAAAAAAAAAAAAAAAAACGGCGTGGGGTCCCCCCAAAAATCCATACCAGACCCTTATCCGAGCACGCAACCTGGCAGGCCGCAGGAAAAGAGGGGGGGACGAGAGTGCGGCCCCCCCTCCCTCCTGAACCGTACCAGGCCACATGCCCTCAACATTGGGAGGGTGCTTTGGGGTAGCCCCCCAAAACACCTTGTCCCCATGTTGATGAGGACAAGGGCCTCATCCCCACAACCCTGGCCGGTGGTTGTGGGGGTCTGCGGGCGGAGGGCTTATCGGAATCTGGAAGCCCCCTTTAACAAGGTGACCCCCAGATCCCGGCCCCCCCCCTGTGTGAAATGATAAGGGGGTACATAAGTACCCCTACCATTTCACGAAAAAAGTGTCAAAAATGTTAAAAATTACAAGAGACAGTTTTTGACAATTCCTTTATTTAAATGCTTCTTCTTTCTTCTATCTTCCTTCATCTTCTGGTTCTTCTGGTTCTTCTGGCTCTTCTGGTTCTTCCTCCGGCGTTCTCGTCCAGCATCTCCTCCGCGGTGTCTTCTATCTTCTTCTCCTCGGGCCGCTCCGCACCCATGGCATGGGGGGGAGGCTCCCGCTCTTCTCTTCTTCTTTTCTTCTCTTCTTCTCTTCTTCTTTTCTTCTCCGGGCCGCTCCGCAATCCATGCTGGCATGGAGGGAGGCTCCCGCTGTGTGACGGCGCTCCTCGTC
The DNA here is from genome assembly GCF_042186555.1 of Aquarana catesbeiana. NCBI lineage: Eukaryota > Metazoa > Chordata > Amphibia > Anura > Ranidae > Aquarana > Aquarana catesbeiana. The sequence goes on from NC_133333.1 coordinate 144,269,241, forward strand.
TGACAGTTCTTAAATAACGGGGGGGCGGGGCCACCCGGTGACCCCGCCCCCCTCTGACGCACGGTGACTTGACGGGACTTCCCTGTGACGTCACGGGGAATGCCACAGGGAAGTCCCGTCAAGTCACCGTGCGTCAGAGGGGGGCGGGGTCACCGGGTGGCCCCGCCCCCCCCCCCCGTTATTTAAGAACTGTCAGACGAAGAGCGCCGTCACACAGCGGGAGCCTCCCTCCATGCCAGCATGGATTGCGGAGCGGCCCGGAGAAGAAAATGAAGAAGAGAAGAAGAGAAGAAAAGAAGAAGAGAAGAGCGGGAGCCTCCCCCCCATGCCATGGGTGCGGAGCGGCCCGAGGAGAAGAAGACAGAAGACGCCGCGGAGGAGATGCTGGACGAGAACGCCGGAGGAAGAACCAGAAGAGCCAGAAGAACCAGAAGAACCAGAAGATGAAGGAAGATAGAAGAAAGAAGAAGCATTTAAATAAAGGAATTGTCAAAAACTGTCTCTTGTCATTTTTAACATTTTTGACACTTTCTTCGTGAAATGGTAGGGGTACTTATGTACCCCCTTACCATTTCACACAGGGGGGGGGCCGGGATCTGGGGGTCACCTTGTTAAAGGGGGCTTCCAGATTCCGATAAGCCCCCCGCCCGCAGACCCCCACAACCACCGGCCAGGGTTGTGGGGATGAGGCCCTTGTCCTCATCAACATGGGGACAAGGTGTTTTGGGGGGCTACCCCAAAGCACCCTCCCAATGTTGAGGGCATGTGGCCTGGTACGGTTCAGGAGGGAGGGGGGGCCGCACTCTCGTCCCCCCCTCTTTTCCTGCGGCCTGCCAGGTTGCGTGCTCGGATAAGGGTCTGGTATGGATTTTTGGGGGGACCCCACGCCGTTTTTTTTTTTTTTTTTTTTTGGCGCGGGGTTCCCCTTAAAATCCATACCAGACCTGAAGGGCCTGGTATGGAATTTAGGAGGACTCCCACGTCATTTTTTTTTTAAATTTTGGTTCGGGGTTCCCCTTTGGGGAATTCCCATGCCGTTTTTATCAATGAACTTCTATGTGTATTGTCGGCAATGCAATAGCCGCGAGTAGTTTTAAATGAGTTTTTTCCTTCAAAATGTCATTTTGCTGTCAGACTGTTCTAAACACAGGAAACATGCGCCCCTTTACAGGCATACTATAGACACCCCCCAGGTACGAAATTTAAAGGGATATTACACTTTTATTGTTTGACTTTAAGCATTATTAAAATCACTGCTCCTGATAAAAAGGCCGTTTTTAAAACTTTTTTTTGCATTGATCCATGTCCCCTGGGGCAGGACCCAGGTCCCCAAACACTTTTTATGACAATAACTTTCATATAAGCCTTTAAAATTAGCACTTTTGATTATTCATGTTCGTGTCCCATAGACTTTAACGGTGTTCGCATGTTCGAACAAACTTTTTTCCTGTTCGCATGTTCTGGTGCGAACCGAACAGGGGGGTGTTCGGCTCATCCCTATTAGAGACCTTGCGGTCTTCCACCTTCCATTTGAGGATGTCCCACAGATGCTCAATAGGGTTTAGGTCTGGAGTCATGCTCGGCCAATCCATCACCTTTACCCTCAGCTTCTTTAGCAAGGCAGTAGTTGACTTGGAGGTTTGTTTGCTGTATTTATCATGTTGGAATACTGCCCTGTCAAGCAGTCTCCAAAGAGAGGGGATCATGCTCCGCTTTAGTATGTCACAGTACATATAAAAAAAAGGTGTTCCTATGGGCCCTAAAGTACACCACTCAGCGCCAGGAAGAGATGCTGCTTCCAAAGCAGAAATAATTGATAAAAATGAAAGTAACGTCCAATTTGCTAACACACAAAAGGTACAGAATCCAAATAGTAAAAAAAAGCAGCCGTTTAAAATTATACACAAATCATGATATACAGAGGTAAAAATAATCAATAAAATAGACTAAAAACAGCGCTAATGTTGAGCTAAAATAAACATGCATGTGGCCAACTTCACATGAAAGTCCTTTAGGAGTGGTGAGGAATTCAGAAAGTAGTTCAGACAGTGTTCAAAGGTGATCATAAAGCAGAATCTCAGTGTGCACCTTCCACCGGTCAGTCCAAATCCACCATGTGAGAACACACTCCCCTCAGGGGGTTAAACTCACCAGAACTAAGCAATAATAAGCCTCCAAGGAAAGACACATCCAAGCCACAAGCCGCTACCAACACCACTCTGGAAGATTCACAGATGATCAGGGCTCAGAAATGAATATATTATGAACCCAAGACAGTTCAATCTATAGATCGGAGGCGATGTACCCAAAAATGGGAGGAGTGAGTAGTGTCCAGGAGACGCAGGACTCTGACCAGCATAACCCTAAAGTTTGTCTTAAATACAGCCTTAGCAAAAGCCAATAAGAAGTTCCCACTTGTATAGGAGATAACACTTTCTTATGTTGCATAAAAGGCACCTGTATATGACTAGCCAAAGAACCCACACACGCCGCACAAAAGAGGGGGGGGGGTGGTAACAGCCACTGTAAAGGATGCAGACTGCTCCCAAGCCCAAATATCACTGTTTTAATCCAATGTGATTGGATAGAGTAAATGGTAAGCTTCAGCTGCACCAATAACGCCGCATTGATACACCTCCACTCCAAAATACACACCGCAGTGTGGTGTTGGTAGCGGCTTGTGGCTTGGATGTGTCTTTCCTTGGAGGCTTATTATTGCTTAGCTCTGGTGAGTTTAACCCCCTGAGGGGAGTGTGTTCTCACATGGTGGAATTGGACTGACTGGTGGAAGGTGCACACTGAGATTCTGCTTTATGATCACCTTTGAACACTAACTGAACTACTTTCTGAATTCCTCACCACTCTTAAAGGACTTTCATGTGAAGTTGGCCACAGGCGTGCTTATTTTAGCGCTGTTTTTAGTGTGATATCATAGTCTATTTTATTGATTATTTTATACCACTGTATATCATGTCACAGTACATGTTGGCATTCATGGTTCCCTCAATGAACTGTAGCTCCCCAGTGCAACACTCATGCAGCCCCAGACCATGACACTCCCACCAGCATGCTTGACTGTAGGCAAGACACTCTTGTCTTTGTACTCCTCACCTGGTTGCCGCCACACACTTGACACCAACTGAACCAAATAAGTTTATCTTGGTCTCATCAGACCACAGGACACAGGACTCCACTGGCAACCTGTGAAGCTCTGGTGAACTCCATGCCCAAGAGGGTTAAGGCAGTGCTGGAAAATAATGGTGGCCACACAAAATATTGCTACTTTGGGTCCAAATTGGACATTTTATATATTGGGTATAGAAAAGAATCACCCCCAAATAAAATAAAATGTTGTTGCTTTGCAGCCTGAAATGTGAAGACAGACACAGTTTTTGTTGTTTATCCAGATGTATTTATTTAGTGCAACTCATAACATCCAAGTGAAAAATATAACACCAAGATGTTAATTTTTTTTTTTATTCAAAAACAGAATCACTGAGTTGGAAAAAGGATCCCTCCCCCCCCCACTAATGTCTGTATTTTGTTGAACCACCTTTTGCTTTAATTACAACCTTTAGTCTGTTAGGATATGTCTCTACTAACTTTGCACATCTACACTTTGCAATATTTGCCCACTCTTCTTTGCAAAACAGCTCAAGTTCAGTTAAATATGATGGTGACCATTTGTAGACTACAGTCTTCAAGTCATTCCACAGATTTTCATGGGGGTTTAAGTTTGGGCTCTGACTAGGCCATGCAAGGACATTCACCTTTTTCTCCTTCAACCGCTGTGTGGTCATTTTTGCCATGTGCTTTGGGTGATTGTCATGTTGGAAGGTAAACCTTTTTCCCATTGATAACTTTCTGTCAGAGGGAAGCAGATTTTGATGGTATTTTGCCCCATCCATTTTCCCTCCTATCCTAACAAGTGTTCCAACCCCTGCTGCAGAGAAACATAACAGAATATTACCACCTCCATGCTTTACTGTAGGAATGGTGTTATTTGGATGGTGAGATGTACTGGATTTCCTCCGGACATATTGTTTGTTGTTTAGGCCAAATAATTCAATTTTAGTATCATCTGACCATAACACCTTTTCCCATGTGGCCTCAGAATTTTCAAGGTGTGCTCAGTCATGACGGCATGTGTCCTTTCTTGAGGAGTGACTTTTTTCTTGCATTGCTCCCATACAAGCCGCCTTTGTGGAGAAGTTGTGATATTGTGATATTGTCACATATTGTTGTCATAAATTCCTGCAACTGCTTCAGAGTTGCTGTAGGCCTCTTGGTAGCCTCTCTGACCAGTTTCCTCCTGGCTCTTTCATCCAGTTTGGAGTGACGTCCTGATCCAAGGAGGGTCTGTGTTGTACCAAATACCTTCCACTTCTTAATAATAGACTTCGCTGTGCTTCTATGCTATCTATTGAAAAATCTGTTACAATTTTTTTGTATCCATTTCCTGGCTTGTGCCTGTCCACAACGTTATCCCGGAGATATTTTGACAGTGCCTTGCCACCCATAGTTAACTATTTGCTTCAGTTGCACTACCAGGGAATGAAATGCTCCAAGAAAGCTCTTTTCATGCTGAGCAAATCAAAATGACAACAGCTTATCACAGATGAAAGTCAAATGAAAGGTGATTAGCTACATCTGATTGAGTTTACCAGTCATTTTTGGAGGGGGTGATCCTTTTTCCAACTCATTGATTCTGTTTTTGAAATTATTTTATTTTTTGTCTGACATGTTGGTGTCATATCTTTCATTTGGGTGTTACATTGAGTAAATATGTCCTTTTACAGTATAAAATGTATTCAATAAAAACACAGAAAATGGTGGACAATATAGGGTGCACTTACAGAGTGCTGAAGAGGGTAGGTGCTTCCACATGCAGCATCACAGGAGAGCAGCTGGGATGTCTCTATTGAGGAATCCACAAGCGCCGTGTATCAACTTCTTGCTGATACATGGCGCACGTGGATTCCTTCATAAAGACATCAGAGCAGCTCTCCTGTGATGCTGCATGTGGAAGCACCTACCCTCTTCAGCACTCTGTAGTAAGTGCACCCTATATTGTCCACCATTTTCTGTGTTTTTAATGAATACATTTTATGCTGTAAAAGGATTTGCTTGGCCCTTCTCTCTCCTCCTTTTGCCTTCTTTTTCCCCACAGTGATTGGGTCCCCCAGCCTGTACCTTAAGCAGCCTCGTTCCCTCTGCAACATTTATTTAGACTTTATTTAGAGATGTTAATTTATAGGGGCTCATCTCCCAGAACTTTTTGTTCATTCCTTTTTATCTCATAGACTTTGATCGATTTCTAATAACTAATTTTTCTTTTAAACTCTTTTATTATCCTTATTGTTGCCCTCAATATACCAGCATGCTGATGCATGCCTTCTCACTAATTAAAAAATCATCAGATGGTTCAGTGCTGAGCATTATACCAGTCTTTGTGTATGTGTGTTTTTTTTTTTAATAGCACTGTGTAAATATAGCTAGATAAAACAAAGTAAGTCTTCATTTCAGGCTGCAGAGCAACAAAATGTGATTATTTTAAATTAAATTTATTCTATACCCACTGTATATGATTAGAAAAATATCCTTGACAAAGAAAAAAACAACACAATTTATTCAGATAGGTTTGTTTTTATTTCCACCAGGTTATATCCCAGTTCATCTTTTTTTATCCAAATATTCAATATGGACAATACCCACACTGCAATCAAACATGAAGCAATTCAACTAAACACACTGATCTCATGCACACTGAGCATTTAGGTTCAAGCAAAAGTCACAGGCACACCATCCAGTCCTGCTGCTGGCATCCTGTTAAACTGTATGAGAGGCTGAAAGCTGCTGTGGCTGAATGGTGGTACAAATGTTTAGGACAGTATGTGCTCAGGGAAGAATGCCTGGAACGCAGACTGCTTGCATTCCAGACACTCGTCTTGCACTGTCGTCTTGGTGCTTCATCCAGCCCTGTCCAGCTGCAGCAGCTTTCAGCCTCAGACTTTACCAGGCTGCCAGAAATGGAATTGGATGGTGTGCATGTGCTTTCCACCTGCATCTAAATGCCTGATGGGCATGAGACCTTCAAGAACACAATTTAAGTGCTCAGCATCTCTGTTTGCTCATCCAGCCATTTATGGTGTGCAGCCGCTTGCCCTGTTCGTACTGTTCCTGGATGCAAGTTTGTGGAGATGCACACTATTGTCCCAGGTTCCAAAAAAAAATCACCTCTATAGTTCTCAGAGAAGAAATCTGCACAGCAGAGAATAATGTAACAAGAAGTTGCAGTCCCACATAGGAGATATGTCTCAGTATATTGTGCAGTGCACCTACTGCCTTTCTCTGGAAGCTCTGAGGATAAATCAGTTACGTTTTATTTTTGTGTTTTTTTCTTTTTGTTTTTTTTTTTTACTAAACTAGACAATCAATAAAGAAATACTTGTATGTGCTATTTTTATATCTATTAGTATACTTTTTATTTCAGAACTGCATTCTAAGTAAATTGTATGCTACGTTTATACTTTTTCAACCATTCTGAAATTTGAAGAATACCTGCAGGTTTAAAGAAGCTTAGCCTTTTTTAGTATATTCAGGCCAATACCCTTTCATTTATTCCCTTTCTCCTGCTATCCTTTGAGAGCTTGGCATTTGTTTATTTTAGAGTCTTGCTTGTTTAAATGTATGTTTCTTATAAATATCATCAGAAATAAACATAATAACACTAAGTTATTTGTATAGTATATGATTTTTTTGGCAGATACCTTTAGATGTGCATGTATCTAAAACTAGATCTCATTGTCTGGAAAGTATAAGCAGGGGAGGAAGCAAATTTAAAGATTTGCCGGGGAAGCATTCTTTTCTATAACATTAGAAAACACCCCAGCAGTTCCTCCTGTAAAGCTCTTTCCTTAAAGCGGAGGTCTGCCCAACCGCTGAAAAAATTAAAAGCCAGCAGCTGCACATACTGCAGCTTCTGACTTTTAATAATGGGACACTTGCCTGTCCTGGAGTCTAGCGATGTCGGCACCATCAGCTGTCGGGTGCATGCCGCCTCCATTGCGAGTAAGGGAACTCGGCAGTGTAGCCTTATGGCTTCACGTCGGGGACCCTACTGTGCATATGCGTGGCTCCGCTCCTCTCTCCTACTGGACCGGCAGCCAGGGAAGGAGGAGGGAGGAGGAGAGAGCCCGGGCGGTGACGTCAATACCCACGGCTGAGGCTCCCAGATGTGGGAACAGGATACCTGTATTAGACAGGTATCCTGTGCCCCCTCCCCCCCGAAAGGTGCTAAATGTGGCACCAGAGGGGCGGAGGAGTACAACGAGTGGAAGTTCCACTTTTGGGTGGAACTCCGCTTTATGGCATGCTTTCTATAGGGAGCAATGGCTAATTTTTTATTTTTATCACCAAGGTTCCCTTATCCTTTATGTTAATAGACTGCGTAACCCTAACTTTGTAGAGCCCACGGAAACAGCAGGGATTTGGCATTAATGGCAGCTTAATCCAATTCATATATATATATATATTCTTATGGCACGGAGGCTGAAAATAACAGCTTATTTGAATAATGTACATGCCTGTGTATATGATGCATTAGGTAATCTTATCAAAGTTTCCTTGCCCACTAAAGTTGAACCCCCACCTGTAAATGCTCAGGTGTGTTTTGCTCCTATCTAGGAATGTGGGAAGGTCCTCAACTTCTTGTTATATGACCGGACCGGATCATGTACAATACAAGACCAGCAGTGACAGCAAGTTCTGTATTTTACATGATAAGATCGATGAGGGGGTGGTAACACAATCAAAGAAGAAGAAGAGGGGCTTTGGAGGACTGGTTGTCAATACCAAAACCAACAGGGATGAAACCTGTGGGATCCTTGTGTAAAAAAAAAAAAAATATATATATATATATATATATATATATATATATATATATATATATATATTTCTCTTTATTAGCACCGCCCTAGATAAAAGAACATTGTATTGTGCATATGTTGGGGGATGGGGATGAGGTGGTGGTGGTGGTGGTGGGGGTTATGAGTTCCTGATGCTTGTTCATGTGACATCAGAAGTCACAAAACTTAGCACAGATGACCAATAGAGCTGCATCATTGTGATCTCCATCCTGGAAAACAGCATATTTCCTGAACAGCTCTGCCGTGGATGATCTTTTGACAGCACTTCTTTGCTTGACCCAAACCAATGATTACTAATCCTAAATGGAATTTTTTAATGCAATAGATTTCAGAAAACAATATCACTGTGAAACAGTATTTTTCTGCCTTCAAAAAACAAAAAACAAAAAAACAAAAAAAACTAAAAAAATCCCAGTTACTTCCTTAAAGGCAAATTTTCACAATCCAAAAAAAAAAACTATTGGCTAGAACTGCCTATAACAAAAGACTTTCCAAGCTGGCCTATTTTCTATGACGAGGAAAACACTTTTGAATGTGACTGATTAACAAAATTACCAGTGACTACAACAGTCTCAGACTAAAGCCAAATCATTGATGTCAACAATCTATTTTAGACAACCAGCAAACAAATACAAATAAATTCAATTTCTACATTAGAAATGCGCCAGTTTTGTTTCCAAACCACGTAGAATGAGCCCTTAAAAGCATTATATAAAGCCAAAAGTAGCTGGTCTATGAGACATGCCTCCATGGGGTATCTCTGCACTGTTTTATGTAGAGCTCCTTTCAAAAAGCTGTTCTATTTCAGACACTTTTAGAAGTCTAGTTACTATTTAGCAGAACAACAAATCAGCCAATCTGTATGCTCAGCACACTGAACTGCAATTTCAAAATACTCATTATTGCATGAGCACAATGGGCTTGTTATACAGTGAAACACAATGGTGTCCTACTTTGAAGTTACTGTATTTCAAGAGGAAAAGTTCATCTTTTCTCCCCAATATTTTTAGAAAGCCAGGCATTAGTCAAATTGCTGGATGATGCATATTATTCTAAACTAATCATAAAAACAGTTTGACCATGTATAGAGTGAGGGCTAGTTCACACCACATGCAATCCAGTGAGGTTTTTTTTCTGCATCAAAAACGCATGGAAAGTAGGTTATAAGGTTTTCAATGGCATAGTTCAAACCAGTGCGTGCAGTTCCAGTTCTTCCAGTTCCAGAAAAAAAGTAGAACATGCTGAATTTTTCCTGCACTAGACTTTACTGGAACGCTGTAAAACGCACCAAAAACGCATCGGAACCCACATGTCCTTATTTAAGGTTAAGAAAAAAAATGAGGAAAAATACACTGGACTGCCTCAAAAACACATCAAAATGCACTGGACTGCATCAAAAACACGTCAAAACGTGCATGAGAAAAACATCTGGAAGGCAACTGGACTGCGTTTCTATGGTGTGAACTGGCCCTGAAACTGTTTCATACAATCCACATTTAGCCTGGAAGCAGGAAGTGGCTTTTACTTGATCTGGCTGTTTTTGGAGAGAGTAGGTAGTAATGGCATGCCTATTGTGAGTCAAAATCCAACTCAATGATAGTCCACAGAGTGAGCATTAACACCTTAACCCCCGGAAGAATTTACGCCCTTCCTGACCAGAGCACTTTTTGCGATTCGGCACTGCTTCGCTTTAACTGACAATTGCTCGGTCGTGCGACATGGCTCCCAAACAAAATTGATGTCCTTTTTTCCCCACAAATAGAGCTTTCTTTTGGTGGTATTTGATCGCCTCTGCGGTTTTTATTTTTTGCGCTATAAACAAAAAAATAGCGACAATTTTGAAAAAACGCATTATTTTTTTACTTTTTGCTATAATAAATATCCCCAAAAAATATTTTAAAAAAACATTTTTTTCCTCAGTTTAGGCCGATACGTATTCTTCTACATATTTGTGGTAAAAAAAAAAAAAATCGCAATAAGCGTTTATTGATTGGTTTGCGCAAAAGTTGTAGTGTTTACAAAATAGGGGATAGTTTTATGGCATTTTTATTATTAATTTTTTTTTACTAGTAATGGCGGCGATCAGCGTTTTTTATCCTAACTGCAACATTATGGCGGACACATCGGACATTTTTGACACATTTTTGGGACCACTGTCATTTATACAGCATTCAGTGCTATACAAATGCACTGATTCCTGTGTAAATGACACTGGCAGTGAAGGAGTTAACCATCCGGGGGCAGTGTAAGGGTTAAGTATGTCCTGGGGAGTGTTTCTAACTGTGGGGGGGTGTGGCTACGTGTGACATGTCACTGATTTCTGCTCCCGATCACAGGGAGCAGAGATCATGACACTGTCACTAGGCAGAATGGGGAGATGCTGTTTACATTAGCATCTTCCCGTTCGTCATCTCCATGAGGCGGTCGCGGGTATCCCCATGGCGATCGAGTCCGCGGGACCCGCGACCCGACTCACGGAGCTCCCGGCCAGCACGGTGGCAAATTTAAAGGTACGTACGGGTACGCCCATTTGCCCAGCCGTGCCATTCTGCCGGCGTACATCTGCGTGTGCCGGTCGGGAACCGGTTAATGGAATGCAGTGGCATCTCCAGCTTTCATATATAGGGGGGGCACATGGGAGGACAGGGACAAAAGTAGGGGGGCAACTATAAAATGCAATTATATATATATATATATATATATATATATATATATATATATATATCCTGGGGCCCTTTACTACGATCCCACAATGGCCCTTTCACATGTTCTGCAGTGAGCTCCCTTCCTACTGTATTGGGCCCCCCCCAGGGTGGCAGAAAACAAGAGATATATGTCACCAGCATACCATGAAAATATAAGGGTCCAAAGCAGTGGGAGAACTATCAGGGTTGCAAAGGTTGTCTTGCCACCGGGCCCTGGTGTTGTGCCACTGTGGGGTTCCCCAGCCTCCTCTTGCTGTCCTGCCCCTGCTATTGACAGCGCTGGTCTGGCATTTCTTGGAATTTACAGGCTGGTTCTCCTGTCCTAAGGACGGGAGAAATCAGTCTGTTTTTTCAGTAACTGAGAGTCCTAGTGGAGTCCTTCCTGCAACTCGCTCTTCTCCCTGCCAATGGGGATGCAGGGGAAGGAGCAGGTCGGGCGGTAATGGTTGTGTGAACACTCGCATTATGCAGTGTCAGCAAGCAGAGGGAGGGGGGAGGAATCACCAACAGGAGCTGACTGGGGACGCTCTGGGGACATTGCCTTTTTGTAAAAAAAAATATATATATATATTTTTTTTAATGGGTGGGCACATGGTGGGGCACAGAATAATGTTGCCCCCCCGTAGGGATACCATTGATGGAATGGCTAGAGAGAGAGCCCCTGGGTAGAAGCTAATAACCCTACCAGTAGGGTTTTGTATTGTGAAAGGAAACCAGAGCACCTGGGATAAACACATACAACAAAACACAGAATGTACTTGGGTTGCCAAACCCAAACACTTTAGCGGTGCACAGCAATTTATTTTTACATCATAGGATTGTAACAGAGCTAGGATACTTTTGGGTGCTCCAAAGAGAATAGTAATGCGTTGTGCATAGTGCCCACTCACCCTCCTGTGAGGCCCTGTCTGAATAATGTAGAACAGTCCAGGTTTTGAATCATGTGTCCGGGTTTCAGTCCACCTGAACCCCGCACACATGATTAAAAAAAAACAGACTGTCTGGGTGAATCCTGAACAGGTGGCAATCCTAGAATGTACTCAAACACACAGGGAACAGGCAAATGTCATGCAATCGTGCACCTGGTGTAAATCAAGCCCAGAACTCCACCATTTCCGGGCTACAGCTCTAATTTCAAAAGTGCAACTCAGGACAGGCTATGGACATTCCAATAGATATACTGTATTCAAGTTATCATTACTAAACCTTCAAACAAGCCCTCACTGAGCTTTGTTATTGCAGGCACTGGGGAGCAATTCATTCTTGATGTTCACAGCAGAAGCACTGTAGTAATTCTCTTAGCAGCTCAGCTCCTCAAACCAGCAGTAATTTTGCAGGCATTCTGTTTTCTAATCTCCAATGTAAATATAGAACAGAAGCTACTCCTGGGAGTGTAAGCAGGGTAAGCTGATCTGCTTAACCACTTCAGCTCCAGAAGATTTTACCCACTTTATCGCCAAGCCATTTTTTGCTATTTAGCACTGCACTACTTTAACTGGTAATTGCGCAGTCACATAATACTGTACCCAAACAATTTTTTTTTTTTTTTTCACACAAATAGAGCTTTCTTATGGTGGTATTTGATCACCACTGAGTTTTAAAAATGTTTGTGATATAAATGTAAAAAGACTGAAAATTTTGAAAAAAAAATAAATTTTTTACTTTCTGCTATAAATTATATCTAATAAAAAAAAATTAAAAATCTAACCTCTTCATAACATTTGGCCAAAATGTATTCTGCTACATGTCTTGATAAAAAAAAAATCAAAATAAGTGTATTGACTGGTTTGCGTGAATTTGTAGCACCTACAAACTATGGTATATATAATGGAATTTTTTTTTATACTAGTGGTAGGGTAGTGGGCTTGGTGCCAAAAAGTCTGAGTGGGCACTTAGTCACCTAGGTGGCTAGTTGTTTAATCAGTTACTGTTTGCATAATGTGATCAAATTCTTATCTGATCTATTGTACTATATATTATGTGTCAGTTTTTCAATAAAAGTTCCAGTTTGCATCTAAGCTATTTGTCGGCTAGTCTTGTATGGTCAGTTATAATATCTGGTTCCTATGTCCAGACTGGAGGAAGCTGTATACTGATGGAAGCACCCAAGCTGGGTGCTGGATGGTTTCTGTCACACTACTTCACACTGTTACTGTACTAGTGACACTGTCTGGGAAGAGGTTAACATCTGGGGCAATCAAGAGGTTAAATGTGTGCCTAACTATATGTAATGTGTGCAAAGTGTTCTGCTTTTACTAATATAGCTCTTAGTTTCTCAAACAGAGTGATTGTTCACTCTGTACAGTTAATCATTGACCGGGACTTGCTGACATGCTCCCAGCAGGTGCCATCGGGGGGAGTGCATACACGTGCCCTAAACCCAGAAGCAGGCCGCGACATAGGGTATGCAGTACACTGTGGGCGGGCAGTCTGCAAGTGGTTTAAATAAATGAGGATTTTGAATGTAAGAAATACACCCTAAAAACGTCAATAAAGTTTTTAAGAAACATTTCCTATGTTCAGTTCCTTTCCCTCTGCCACCACACCCTCGACCTATTTTACTGGCAATTACAAATTGAAAAATGACAGCCAAAAACTGCTTTGTATTACACAGCAGGAGCAGTTGTCAAAATGCAGCTTCTGTGTAAAATGACACTTGCAGAGAGTCAACTAGTGTTACTGATTACAGTAATAATGTATTGTTCTATTGTATTTACCAGTTTGCTCACATGTAGATTAATGGTGTTGTGACCCTTGTTCTGCATATGACATCAGTTAAAGAAATCTTACAAAAAAAAAAAAAAAAAAGTATTTTAAATAAATTATATTCCTATCTAACCTCTTATTGACCCTTAGTTAACCGTAATCAGCCCTAATCAACTCTTTGCTCTTTCTTTTAGATATGATTTCTCTTCTTTTAAATATTTATTGTTTTCATTGCCTATTATTTTTTTTTATTTTTTTTTATGTTACACTAAAATAAGTTGGGCTTTAAAAAGATGCATTTTGTCCAAATGCGAAATAACTGCCATGCTTTGTACCAAAAACATAATTTAGTGTAAATTTAAACTCTCTAAATTATAGAATAAAATGAATCATTTTTATATTTACAGTAACCACTGCCTAAAATAGAAGAAAATGGCATTTATTTATTTTATAAAAAATATATATATTTTTATAAAAAAAAAAATAATAATTTTTGCAGGACAACTTTGTCAAAAGAGAGCTTAGTTTGTCCCCCCCAAAAAATATTACTTTGTTATCGTAAGTAATCAAAGTTATTTTCAAATATATTCTATAGGCCTATAGTGGAAATGTTAAAATTGCTGTGGTTCATAAAGGGTACAAATGTATGAGAACTTAAGTGGTTCAAGAAAAACTTCAGTGCTATCGCTGTGGTCTTTGAGATTTTATTACAGAGGTATGTGTTAATTTTACTACTTGTTAAGGACATATAAACACCTGAATGCCTGTAGACTGGCCACAGTTGAATTTTAATGGCCCACCATGCTTGTTCATGTGTTACGCATTGAAGCTCGTGACTTTAAAGCAGACCATCCATTTTGAATGGTCTAGCTGGGCTGTGTGTATCCATAGAAACACACAGTGGGGCTTAGCCCAGCACCCCTCCTCTCAGGATATGATTGCCAGCAGCAGGAACCAAGGGCTCCCACTGCTGAGTCCTATGAGAAAAGGAACCCGGCCTGTCACGGGTTAAGTGTCCCCGTATACAGTGTCCCCTCTACTGGTCCACCCCCTCCTGTGCCAGTCTCTCCTCCTTAGCTTAATTGGAGTCTCTTCCCGACGATGTGCTGCTTTCCACCCCAGGCTCCTCTGCAGACAGCTGCCTGATGTAGTATCTCCCACTTGGTGACAAGGTGTCCTGCCCTGAGCCAGGCTCCCCCTTCCCCCACCTCTGACAACTTCCCTGGGTGTCTCATCTGCTGAAGAACATTGTGCAGGGGTGAGGGTCTGCTGGATTTGGTAGTCCGGGGCAGTGATAGGCAGCTGTGGGGTTCCAAACCCCAAATACCCCCCTCCTTTCCTTCATTTCTCAGTCATTGCTCCATAGGAGAATATAAAGGAAGAGCAGTACTTGTTAAGTCTCCTTGTTAAGTACAATAAATAAGTGAGTGCAGTGGGTGCCTCCTTGTTCCTTCAGTGCTGACAGCTCCCCACTTCCCAAAAACCCTGCCATTGAGAGCTGATCAACACCTCTGTTTACATAACCCCTCCACCCCCTTGTCAACTCTCCACCTTCAATAATAACTTCCCTCCCCACCTCTCCAGCCTCAACAATAACACCGCTCCCTGCCTCTCCGCCCTCAACAATAACCCTCCCCCCCGCCTGTCCACCCTCAACAATACCCCCTCTCCCTGCCACTTCACCCTCAATAATAACCCCCCTCCCCGCCTATCCACCGCCAACCTAAACCCCCTCCCCACCTCGCCTCTCCACTCTCAACAATAACCCCCCTTTCTGCCTCTCCGGCTTCAACAATAACCCCCCTCTCCGCCTCTCTACCCTCAACAATAGCCCCCCTCCCTGCCTCTCCACCCTCAACAATAACTTCCCTCCCCACCTCTCCACCCTCAACAATAGCCCCCCTCCCCGCCTTCAACAATAACCCCCTCCCCGCCTCTCCACCCTCAACAATAGCCCCCCTCCCCGCCTCTCAACCCTCAACAATAACTTCCCTCCCCGCCTCTCCACCCTCAACAATAACTTCCCTCCCCACCTCTCCACCCTCAACAATAGCCCGCCTCTCCACCCTCAACAATAACCCCCTCCCCGCCTCTCCACCCTCAACAATAGCCCTCCTCCCCGCCTCTCAACCCTCAACAATAACTTCCCTCCCTGCCTCTCCACCCTCAACATTAACCCCCTCCGTGCCTTTCCATCTCCAACAATAACCCCCCTTCCGGCTCTTCACCCTCAATAACCCCTCTACCTGCCTCTCCACCCTAAAAAAAACCCTCACCCTCTCTACCCTCAACAATAACCCCTGTGTTTAATGATGGGGTTAGTATCGGGGAGGGGGTCCTGTGCAACGCTGTGGGAAAGGGGTACCGTGTAATAATGGGGGTGGTATGGTGGGGTTCTGTGTAATGATGGGGATAGTATCGGGGAGGGGGGGGGGTCCTGTGTAATGATGGGGTGGAAAAATTGCATGGGGGCCCAAGAAAATGTTTGCCTTTGAATAAGTGTACTTTTAAATTGAGATATCATGTAACAGCACCCACTACATATGTGCGCAAGCCCTTAAGGGCTCCTTACACAGCCATGCTCCCCATGCTCCCTAGTACAGGTAGTGAGAGATATGCTCATCCTCACTGTGCTTCAAACTGTCTAGACTTCCAGACTGGTTCTTTTTTAGACACCAGCAAGAGCTCATCATCACTTGGGAGTTGGTCCATACATGGCCTTTTTGTTGTAAGAGGTAATATAATGGGGTTTATCTGTGTGACCTCCCCCCATCCACATCTGTACAATTTGTGTATATAATGTATTGATAATATAGAGGAAACATTCAGCAGTTGCAAAATGGTGTCATGTACAGCCATCCTTGGGAAAGGAGACAGCCCCCAGGGATGTGTTCTTAACTCAGACAACTTGACAACTGCTATATTTAAACATCCTGTAAATTAGTTTGTGAATTGAATGTACAGTCTATGCTAATTAGGATGGGAAATCTGCATTCTGCTCATTCAACTTATTTGAGTATAAGCTGTGAAAAGATGGGTCAAAAGTCTTTGTGACCCATTTGATCCATCTGGTTTACTGGCACTGTATCTCTTGTTGTAGCTTTAACATGTTTAGGTTTGCATGGCGAGCCTAGATAAATATGGTGAAAAGAGATGCTAAAAAATCATTGTTGATTTAGCTGCTAGGGTTGTCATCCTTTCTTCAAGCCAAATCTGAACACTTTAGCTGTGTTTATTTATTTATTTATTTCTTTGGAGCATACATTGCGAACAGTGCACGTGGCAAAATTGTGAGTGTTATGCACTGAATGCAGGGGTCAGAAATATTTAATGTACAAAATGCAGGGGTCAGATATGTGCTGCGGAGAGGGCTAGTGCGAGTAGGGGGATGGGGGGAGTTAGAAATGTGCTGGGGGTGGGATTTTTGGGAGAGTAGAGGGCTAGTGTTGGGGGGGAGTAAGATATGTGCTTGGTCATGCATTGGGAGGGGAGAGGGCTAATGTTTGGGGGGGTTGGATGTGTGCGGGAGAGGGGAGCACTTTGGGAAGGAAGAGGACTTGTGCTAGCAGGGGGGTTCAGATATGTGCTAGAGGGATGCTCTAGCATCCCTTGAAATGTTGGGAGGTATGGCTTGATGAAAACCCAGCTCAATTGAAGTTTGGGAAAATGGAAAACTAATGCAACCATTTGCTGCTATAGCAACCAATTACTAATAATGCACTTCCTGACCTTTGAACTAAGGTCAGGTGGCTTAGATGGGCCATTAATGAAGGCTTTCGTGTGTGCCAGCCACTCATTATAAAAGGCAGGGTTACCAGCAGCCTTTCTCAGCATGCATTGGAATATATAGTGAGCTGACAATGCTTGCAGGTAGAGACAGTTGTGCTATACAGTGCTCTTTACAATTCTCTATGGTTTGATACACTGTATGTATTGTGCTACATTACTGTGAATTGTGCTGTGGTGGACTATATTCCATGTCCACAGTGCATATACCCAACAATCATTTTTGTGGACTACCTTTTTTTATGTGTCAGCAGTTTTTTGGTATTTTATTGTTTGTTTTTTTTTCATTTGTAGAAAAATTGAATAGTGCTGGGGTTGGTGTTTTAAATTTATTTTTTCTGGGGGGGTGGCAGAGAATATTTTATTCAGTTTTGCCGAGGTTTTTTTTTTATTTCAGGGTCAGCAGTGTCAGCTTGTGAGTGCACATCACTACATATTTTTTTCTGCACCAAATCACCACATCCTTAAGTGTACTAGGGATGAGCTCGATGTTTGGGTCGAACATAAGTTCGACTGGAACATCAGGTGTTCGCCGAACAACGAACATTATGGGGTGTTCGCGGCAAATTAGAGCACTGTGGAACACCCCATAATGCACTGCGAGATCGCAGTGCATTGCTGTATGATGATTAGCCAAAGCATGCACCTGACCTGCATGCTTTGGCCAATCCCAGCGCCCTCTGCTAAGAGAACCATAATTGGCCAAAGGCGGGGTGCCTTTGGCTAATCATGGCTCAGGGGGACTAAGTCCACGCCCCACACAATATAAGGCTGCCTACATGGTGGCCCTGTGTAGTGTTGTTGGTGTGGACAGAGAAATTGATTTAGATTAAGCAGGCAGGTTATTCAGTTAGTGGCAGGGTATTTGATATATATATATATATATATATATATATATATATATATATATATATATATATATATATATATATATATATATATATATATATATATATATATATATATATATATATATATATTCTGCATCCAGTGTAGCCTAAATCTACAGTGCATTCCGTGGTGTACTATTTCTACTATACTTCTGGTGGTGTACACAGTACACAATACAGTGCAGCCATAGTACAGTTTCTACTACTTTGCTGGTGGTGTACACAATATAGTGCAGCCATAGTGCAGTTGCTACTACTTTTCTGGTGGTGTACACAATACACAATACAGTGCAGCCATAGTGCAGTTGCTACTACACTTCTGGTGGTGTACACAGTACACAATACAGTGCAGCCATAGTGCAGTTGCTACTACTTTTCTGGTGGTGTACACATTACACAATACAGTGCAGCTATAGTGCAGTTGTTACTACTTTTCTGGTGGTGTACACAGTACACAATACAGTGCAGCCATAGTACAGTTGCTACTACTTTGCTGGTGGTGTGCACAATACAGTGCAGCCGTAGTGCAGTTGCTACTACTTTTCTGGTGGTGTACACAGTACACAATACAGTGCAGCCATAGTGCAGTTGCTACTACACTTCTGGTGGTGTACACAGTACACAATACAGTGCAGCCATAGTGCAGTTGCTACTACTTTTCTGGTGGTGTACACATTACACAATACAGTGCAGCCGTAGTGCAGTTGTTACTACTTTTCTGGTGGTGTACGCAGTACACAATACAGTGCAGCCGTAGTACAGTTGCTACTACTTTTCTGGTGGTGTACACAGTTCACAATACAGTGCAGCCGTAGTCCAGTTGCTACTACTTTTCTGGTGGTTCACACAATACAGTGCAGCTGTAGTGCAGTTGCTACTACACTTCTGGTGGTGTACACAGTACACAATACAGTGAAGCTGTAGTGCAGTTGCTACTACTTTTCTGGTGGTGTACACATTACACAATACAGTGCAGCCGTAGTGCAGTTACTACTGCTTTTCTGGTGGTGGTCACAATACAGTGCAGTTGTAGTGCAGTTGCTACTACTTTTCTGGTGGTGTACACAGTACAGTGCAGTCGTACTGCAGTTGCTACTACTTTTCTGATGGTGTACACATTACACAATACAGTGCAGCCGTAGTGCAGTTACTACTGCTTTTCTGGTGGTGGTCACAATACAGTGCAGTTGTAGTGCAGTTGCTACTACTTTTCTGGTGGTGTACACAGTACAGTGCAGTCGTACTGCAGTTGCTACTACTTTTCTGATGGTGTACACATTACACAATACAGTGCAGCCGTAGTGCAGTTGTTACTACTTTTCTGGTGGTGTACACAGTACACAATACAGTGCAGCCGTAGTACAGTTGCTACTACTTTTCTGGTGGTGTACGCAGTACACAATACAGTGCAGCCATAGTGCAGTTGCTACTATTTTTCTGGCGGTATACACAATACAGTGCAACCGGAGTGCAGTTGCTACTACACTTCTGGTGGTGTACACCGTACACAATACAGTGATGCTGTAGTGCAATTGCTACTACTTTTCTGGTGGTTTACACAGTACACAATACAGTGCAGCCGTAGTGAAGTTGCTACTACTTTTCTGGTGGTGTACACAATACAGTGCAGTCGTAGTGCAGTTGCTACTACTTTGCTGGTTGTGAACACAGTATACAGTGCAGCCATAGTGCAGTTGCTACTACACTTCTGGTGGTGTACACAGTACACAATACAGTGTAGTGTGGTGTTGCAAAACAAAATATACATCATGTCCGGAAGGCCACCAAGGAGAGGCAGATGCTCACAGGCCAGAAAAAGAGGGCAAGCAGGCTCTGTGTCTACAGTCAACAGTGCTGGTCGTAGACATGGTGCATCCTCTGCAGGTGGCCGTGGAACACACTTGTCCTTTTTTTTTCTGCTGCTGGCCATGTTATTGAGCCAGAACATGCAGAAGAGTTGGTGGAGTGGAAAACATACTCCTCATCCTCTGTCATCTAGGCTCAGAGTGGTTTGCCTTCCAATGAAGATGCCAAAGCGGCCTATTCCACTGGCTCCTTGTCCACAGTCACTCCTTCTGTAGCCCCACCATCATGCACGGAGGAGTCCCCCCGAACTATTCAACCACAGTGTTGAGTATATGCTGCTGGAGGATGCGCAGCGATTTGAAAGCTCCGATGTTGGTTCCCAGGTCAAGGAAGGGAAGCCTAGAGAGAGGGGGTGCCCAAGAAGGACAAGAAACTGGCAGTCATGTTCCCCCAGCTGCAGCATACTGCCAAGTTTGCTTCAGTGACGAGGAGGGAGGGGATGATGAGGTCACTGACTCTACTTGGGTGCCTGATAGAAGAGAGGAGGATGCGCAATCCAACAAGGCATAATGTCCTCTAGGGGGCAGCTTAAGGGCAGCCACCCTACTGCATCACACCGCAGAGCTCCGCAGGTGCAGGGCACTGCTGACTCCCTGCTGATTTTGAAAAGTTCCTTGGTGTGGGCCTTTTTTGACACGTGTGCAGCAGATTGAACCGTTGCTGTTTGCAACCTATGTCTGAAATGGATCAAGCGTGGCCAGAACAGCAGCTCCTTGGGCACCACATGCTTGACCAGACATATGAAGACCTCCCATGCAGTCCGTTGGCAACAGCACTTGAAAGAACCACATCAAAGAAAAAGGCGGACTTCTTGTTTCTCATCTGGGATCTCCAACCCCACTATACCTCCAGTCCTCTCAAAAACCAACACTGAGAGGAATGAAGGTATAGCAATAGGTGTCCCAAGTACTTGCAGTCAATCTGCTATCAGTACACCACCATCTGATTTTAGCAGGCAAATTTCCCTACCCCAGTTGCTAAACCGTAAAAAGAAATTCGGTCCCAGCCATCCACATGCTCAGCATCTGAATGCTAGCTTGGACAAATTGCTAGCACTGCAAATGCTGCCTTTTCAGCTGGTAGACTCTGCCCCCTTTTGTGAACAGTGTTAGTTTTAGTCTTAGGACTAAAATGGCATTTTAGTTTTAGTCCCATTTTAGTCTTCTGCAATTGTTTTAGTTTTAGTCGTATTTAGTCGACTAAATCTCCAGTACATTTTAGTCGACTAAAATGTCCTATGTTTTAGTCGACTAAAATCTCCAGTACATTTCCGTAATTGCAATTTAGTTTTAGTCATAGTCTTTTGACTAAAATGACATTTTAGTTTTAGTCTCATTTTAGTCTTAGGACTAAAATGGAAATTTAGTTTTAGTCTCATTTTAGTCTTTTGACTAAAATGGCTTTTAGTTTTAGTCGTATTTTAGTCATCTCAATTGTTTTAGTTTTAGTCATATTTTAGTCGACTAAAATAGTAATCATTTAGTCGACTAAAATGTTTAAGTCGTTTTAGTCGACTAAATTAACACTGTTTGTGAATTTGTGAATTGTGCTGTACCTCAATGGCAGGTCCCAAAACGCCATTTTTTTTCACGGGATCCCATTCCGTCTCTCTACTTGCATGTGTAAGGCAATGTTTTGGCCTCGTTGGACAGGGCAGTCAGCAGTAAGGTGCATATTACCGCTGACTCATGGTCTAGCAGGCATGGGCAGGGACGTGACCTTTCCTTCACAGCACACTGGGTAACTCTGCTGGCAGCTGTAAAGAATGCAGGACAGGGTTAAGTATTGTTGGAGCTTGTTCCGCCACCACGCCTCCAAAATGATAGTGGTGATTCTGCCAGAGCTCTCTCCTCCACCCACTCTTCTTCTTCCTCTATGGCCTCTTATGCAGATTTGTCCTCTGAACCAGCAGTGCTCCGTAAGCATTCAAGGGGCTACGCAAGCACTCAAGCAAAAAGATGCCATGCAGTGCTTGAGTTGGTCTGCTTAGGGGACAGGAGCCACACTGGGGCAGAGATTCTGTCAGCTCTGCAGGGGCAGGCTCAAAGGTGGTTGATGTCATGCCAGCTTCAGCCCTCCAACAGAGACACTTAACTAATGTTCCATGTTTGGCACACATCCTCAATTTGGTGGTGCAGCGGTTCTTGAGCAGGTACCCAGGCTTACAGGATCTCCTGAGGCAGGCCAGAAAAGTCTGTGGTCATATCCGCCGGTCATACAATGCCAGTGCTCGGCTGGCTGACATTCAAAGGGAATGCAACCTGCCCATCAACCGCCTCATTTTTGACATGCCCACCAGGTGGAACTCAATGTTGGCAATGCTGCAGCAGCTGCACAGGCAGCAGAGGGCCATCAACAAGTACCTGTGTGAGTATGGCACCAGGACAGGGTCAGGGGAGCATGGCTTCTTTTCGCCACACCAGTGGCTACTGATTAAGGATGCATGCACTGTCCTGTCACCATTTGAGGAGGCCACGAGGATGGTGAGCAGCGACAATGCATGCATCAGTGATACTGTCCCTCTTGCCTTCCTGTTGGAGCACACGCTTCCTGGAATAATGGAGAGGGCACTTGAGGCAGAACAGCGGGAGGAAGAGGAGGACTTCCTTACCTCTCAAGGCCCCCTTTATCCAGATAGTATTCCTGTGTGCCCGCCAAACACACAGGAAGAAGAGGAGGAGGAGGATTGTGTCAGCATGGACGTGGAGGATAACACTCAGCAGCAGTCTTCAAGGGATGGTTTTCAGTCCCCAGAAACCCGAGGAGTTGTACGTGGCTGGGAGGAGGTTGTTACAGATCATGTGATCCTTAGTGACCCTGAGGACTCAGAATCGAATGCCTCTGCAAACTTACACTGCATGGCCTTCCTGATTCTGCAAAGCCTACAAAAGGACCCTAGGATTTGTGGTATCAAGGAGAGGGATCATTACTGGCTGGCAACCCTTCTTGATCCACGTTACAAGGGTAAGGTTGCAGAACTCATCCTGCCTTCGCAGAGGGAGCCGAGGATGAAACATTTTCAGGAGGCCTTGAAGAAAGGTTTGTGCAGTGCATTTTCAGACCCTGGGAGGTTACAATTTCCTGGTGCTGGACAACGTGTTGCTGAGGCTTCGTTCAGTCATAGGAAGAGCGGTGGAGAAGGTGGCCAGCTGACCGATGCCTTTAGACAATTTTTCAGTCCTCAGGACCAAGGTCTGATCGGTTCAATCAACCATTGCCAGCGTCTGCATTACATGGTGCAGGAATATCTAGGGACAAGAGGAGACTTTCCAACAGACCATCCACTGGGTTACTGGGTCTTGAGGATGGACCACTGGCCAGAACTTGCTCAATATGCAATTGAGCTACTGGCCTATCCTGTCTTTCTGAATGCACATTCAGTGCTGCTGGAGGGTTTGTAACGGATCATGGAGTGCGCCTGTCCACAGACTCTGTTGATAGGCTCACATTCATAAAAATGAATCAGTCTTGGATCAGCAGCTATCAAGCACCTGATGCTGATGTAACTGATTGATTTTTCTATGGATGTGGGATCCCTTGAAGACTGCCTATGCTGAGTGACTATCCTATTCCTCCTCAATCTTGATGATGCTAGCTTCCAATAATATTTTTGGTTTAGGGCACCACCACCACTGCCTAAGGCCCAAATTTTCTAATATTTCACAGCAGGGCCCATTCCTGCGCCCACCAAGAGTAACTGTGAGGGCTTACAGTGTTGTGGCACCACCACCACCACCTCCAAAGGCACAATTTTTCTGCCCCTGTTTAACAGGGGCATGTAATTACAATTCTTGATCTAATATTTCACAGCAGGGCCCGTTCCTGCACTCACCAAGAGTAACTGTGAGGGCTTACAGTGTTTTGGTACCACCAACACCTAAGGCCCAATTTTCTGCAGCGTATATAGGGCAGGCCGTATAGTATATATACCTCTGTTCAGAGTATATAGTGCCTGGGGGCCCCCCACACCATTTTTTTTTTAATTTGGGTGTGGGGTTCCCCTTAATATCCATACCAGACCCAAAGGGCCTGGTAATGGGCTGGGGGGTGACCCATGCCATTTTTCTCAATGATTTTCATCTATATTGCCGGGACCCGACAATACATTACAGCCGCAAGCAGTTTACATAACTTTATTTCCTTTAGAAATGTCATTTTGCTGTGGGAAAACTGCGCCACTTTACAGGCATACTATAGACACCCCCCAGGCATGATATTTAAAGGAATATTTCATTTTTATTGTTTCACTTTAAATATTATTAAAATCACTGCTCCTGAAAAAAACGCCATTTTTAAAACTTTTTTTTGCATTAATACATGTTCCCTGGGGCAGGACCCGGGTCCCCAAACACTTTTTTATGGCATTAAGCATATATACATATAAGCCTTTAAAATTAGCACTTTTGATTGTTCACGTTCATGTCCCATAGACTTTAATGGTGTTTTGTGTGTTCGAACAAACTTTTTGCATGTTCGCATGTTCTGCTGCAAACCAAAACGGGGGGGGGGGGGGGTTCGGCTCATCCCTACTGGTGACCCTAGCATAGGGAAAAAACTTTTCAGTGAAAGGGAATTTAAAAAGACTCACGGACACTCACTAAAATTTGAAGAGAAGCGGTTTAACCTTAAACTTACTAGAGGGTTCTTTACTGTCAGAGCAGTAAGGATGTGTAATTCTCTTACACAAGTAGTGGTATCAGCGGGGAGCAACGACAATTAGAAAAAAACTATTAGATCGGCACCTTAACGACCACAACATACAGGGGTATACAATGTACTATTAACATAAAAGTAGCCCTCAAAAATTCGCCCACTCGCATTTTGAGAGCGGATTTTGAGGGCTGGCGAGCTATGGCTGCCTGAGAGCGGGGGGGTGAGCACCGGGTTGTATGGCAGCCGCGATCACGGAGGGGAAAAGAGGAGAGCAGGCGGCCGGATGATGAGAGTGCCGAGGAACATCACAGCTTTCATTTCAATTGCTGTGTGTTTCCCACACTCGCTGTCACATACAGCCCCTCCTTTTTGTCTGGGACTTTGATAGACAGATCACCCGTCTAATCCCAGGATGTGTGACGTCTATCAACGTTCCCCGGCCAGGGGGCGTGGCTATATGTGATGGCGCGCGGTGGGAACACAGTAATTGAAATGAAAGCTGAGATGTTCCTCTGCACTCTCATCATCCGGATGGCAATTCCTCTCCCCCTGCAGTGGTAGGCTGCACTGGGTGGACACAGGCTGCATTGGTTGGACACAGGCTGCACTGGTTGGACACAGGCTGCACTGGGTGGACACAGGCTGCACTGGGTGGACACAGGATGTACTGGTTGGACACAGGATACATTGGGTGGACACAGGCTGCACTGGGTGGACACAGGCTGCACTGGGTGGACACAGGCTGCACTGGGTGGACACAGGCTGCACTGGTTGGGCACAGGCTGCACTGGTTGGGCACAGGATGCACTGGTTGGACACAGGCTGCATTGGGTGGACACAGGCTAGTTGGACACAGGCTGCACTGGGTGGACACAGGCTGGACTGGGTGGACATACGCTGCATTGGTGGACACAGGCTGCATTGGGTGGATGCAGGCTGCATTGGGTGTACACGGGCATGCTGCATTGGGTGTACACAGGCTGCATTGGTGGACACAGGCAGGCTGCATTGGTGGACAAGGGCAGGCTGCATTGGTGTAACACGGGCAGGCTGCATTGGGTGGACACGGGCAGGCTGCATTGGGTGGACACAGGCAGGCTGCATCGGGTGGACACGGGCAGGCTGCATTGGTGGACACGGACAGCCTGCATTGTTGGGCACAGATGAGGCTCCATTGTTGGGCACAGGTGAGGCTGCATGGATAAAATTGTTTGGCAATATTTATTATTGAGATAATTTATGAGGGCGTATTTCAGGGCGGAATTAGGGGCGGGGCAGGGCAGGGGTTGGGTGGGGCAATGGCGAGTAACCCTTGAGGCCTGACTAGTAGCTCAGGACTTGAAATTTTGAGCCTTGATAAAAGCACACACAGGTTGGATTGGATGGACTTGTGTCCATTTTCAACCTCATCGACTATGTAACTATGATCTGTTGTGACTGACTTCCACTGGTCAATTCAGGCCCATTACCAATGGAAAAAAAACAGGTTGCAGCTAAAGCTTACTAAAAGCATTTTTTTTTACTTACCATAAAATCCTTTTCTTGTACTTTATTAAGGGACACAGCTCAGAATGATTCTGAAACAACTGTTATACCACCATCTACAGGAGAAATGGACACTGAGAAACAAAACCTGTTAAAATATTATTAATATTATGGTACTTATATAGCACCATCAATTTACACAGCGCTTTATATATACACTGTACATTCATATCAGTCCCTACCCTCAAGGAGCTTACAATCTAAGGTCCCTAACTCAAGTTCATATACTAGGGCCAATTAACCTACCAGCATGTCTTTGGAGTGTGGGAAGAAACCGGAGTACCCGGAGGAAACCCACAAAGGCACAGAGAGAACATGCAAACTCCAGGCAGATAGTGTTTGGGATTCGAACCAGCAACCTGTTTTACTGCTAAGCAAGCGTGCTACCCACTACACCACTGTGCCACCCATTAAATAGTCATTATAACTTTTCCTACTCCCATCATGCTTTGGTTTTGAGCAAAAGCAGTAGTAGGAGGGACCACAAGTTAGAGGGATAGGATCTGTGTCTCCTAATGAACCCCCACTAAAAAAAAAAAATGCAATGCAGAAATCCTGCTATACTAATTGTTAAGAGACACAGGGTTAGACTAATTCAAAGCAGTCCAGCTGAAGTGTTGCTAATAAAAAACCTAAAGTCTAACAAGCCCATGAACCAGGTAACAAACTGAAGCCTGGTTGCAGCTCAATGACCTTACATCTGAAACTGGCATCAGCGAAGGCCTGAACACCCACTTGGTAAAACTTAGAAAATGGATGATCAAAAGACCAGGTGGCAGCCTTGCAAAATCTGGGAAACAGATGTCAGATGCTGGTAAGCCCAAGAGGCACTTACTGATCTAGTAGAGTGTGCCTTGACAGGAAAACATGGAACCTCATCCTTAAGCCTAGAGGTTTCAATGAAAGGGTCAAAAAGCAAAGAGATGGCCCCTGCCTCCACCTATAACTGGCCTTCACAGCAAGGAGCACATGGAAGGGCAAACGCATGAAAGACAAAACCAGAGGAAATTCCCAGCTCAACTCACCAACCACCCTGTATCGCTTGCAGTCCTAACACTTCTAAATTTATGAGCGTCTCCACAGTGGAAGCGCATGCATTCTAATGGATAGATAAGGGGCAGGTGGGCCTGATGGTAGCCCAGTGCTCCTTAAAGGCACAGGGGCACATTGGACACCCAGTATATAGCACAATGGCAGCAAAGGTGCCCAGTGTGTCCCCTGATCAAATTTACACCAGTAACAAAGAGATGGCCCCTGCCCTAACCTATAATTGGCCTTCACAGCAAGCAGCACATGGAAGGGCAAATACATGAAAGACAAAACCAGAGGAAATTCCCAGCTCAACTCACTAACCAGTCTGCTTACCAACCGAATTAACCTGTCCAAAAGTCTGCATTAAAAACAGCGGTTTAATTAGCACACATCTGCAAACGCATGCGTAAGCATCTCTTTGTTACTGGTGTAAATTTGGTCAGACACCAATGACTGAGAAAGTCTGCTTGACAACTTTCCATGCCTGGAATGTGCACACAGACAGGGCTGGAACATGAAGCTCTGCCTGAAAAAAATCTGGTTGTTTTCTCCTTAAGCTACAAGAAGAAAACAAATTATGGTTCTTACTTACTTACTTATACTTATGGTTCTTTCCTGATAGTTGATGTATGTCACTGCCCAACTAAATATAGAATGGATGATCTTGCAGGCGAGATGTCTAGCATTGGAGGGGCAACTGAATCACTCTTGGGAGACGAGCTTCCACCAGAGACCAAGTTCACCATACCGATAAGGTGTCCAGGACTCCTCCCCAGCTTGTCAGGCTAGCAACCATCATAAGAATCTGATGGAAAGAAGAATTGTGCCACCTCCAGAGCCCAAATGATGAGCCACCAAACTCAGGGATAGTCTAGTCTTGGGTTTTAGGTGCATGTGATGTTCTAGAGAATATGCTTTTTTATTCCATGCAGCCAGAGATTTGAGTTGCAATGGTCTGGAATGGAACTAGACATATGGAACTGCCTTAAAAGAGGCCACCATCAGGCCCAGAACTTTCATGCAAGAGCACAGAAATGGACAGTAGTCCTTGATTCCATTGATCCCATCAAATACTCCTTAATTACTTTGCAAAACAAGCAGACTCAAAGTGTCTTTATTCAACCTTACTAACTATGTAACTAACTATGTAACTACGTAACAATTTATCTAAATCTATCATGCCTCTTCACACCTGCACATTCGGTTGCAGTGAGTTACTGCAGTGTGTCACACCTTAATATGCATTGCGCTAGCAACAAAGGGATGGATTTGAAAAAAGAATCAAATACTTAAAACTATTACAAGGTTCCTGCACTTTGGTTATCTAAGGCATTTTTTTAGGTCAAGCTAGGTTAATTTTAACCACATCAGCCCCAGAAGGTTTTACCCCCTTTACGACTAGGCCATTTTTTGCGATACGGCACTGCGTTATTTTAACTGACAATTGCGTGGTCGTGTAAGGCTGTACCCAAATAACATTTATGTCCTTTATTTCCCACAAATAGAGCTTTCTTCTGGTGGTATTTGATCACCTCTGCGGTTTTTATTTTTTGCACTATAAACAAAAAGAAAAAAGAACTATTTAAAAAAACAAAAACAATTTTTTTTACTTTCTGCTACAAAACACATCCAATAAAAAAAATTAAAAAAATAGAATTTCTTCATCAATTTAGCCCAATATGTATTCTACTACATATTTTTGGTAAAAGAAATCCCAATAAGCGTATATTGATTGGTTTGCAAAAAAGTTATCGCGTCTATAAACTATGGGATATTTTTGTGCCATTTTTATTTATTTTATTTCTAGTAATGGCGACGATCAGCGATTTTTAGCGGGACTGAAACATTGCGGCGGACAAAACGGACACCTAACTGACACTTTTGACACTTTTTTGGGAACCGGTGACAACTTTATTACACAGAAAAAAGACATAGAGTTTACCATAGAGCAGCTACAAACTTATAAACACAGCCATTTACTGGTTGATGTAGTACTTACAAAATACATGAACAATGTATTCTGACACTAACAAATTTAAATCAAACTCCAGATAATACTTTATAAGCAGTTACAGCAAACTGTTTTTGACATTTTTGGATAAAGGTCTTACATACAAAAATAAAAGATGATAATTATATGGACCTCTGCTAGTGTTACATGGTTTGAATCATCTCTGTAACTGATAAATTCTGATGGACAGCTTGTTCTTTTAAAAAACAACAAACTTACTGGCTGGATCACCAGATAAAAATAGAAGAAAGAAAGCCTAAAAAAAAGAAAATGAATGCAGCCACCACATCTAAGAATGGGCAAGCTCCGATATAATAAATGCTTGCTTTTGGGTTTATACCATTTACCCACTTCAGCCCTGGAAGGTTTTAACCCCTTAATGACCAGGCCATTTTTTGCGAAACTGCATTGCATTACTTTAACTGACAATTGCACGGTCGTGCGATGCTGTACCCAAATAAAATCGATGTCCTTTCTTTCCCCACAAATAGAGCTTTCTTTTGGTGGTATTTGATCACCTCTGTGGTTTTTATTCTTTGCCCTATAAACAAAAAAAGAGCGACAATTTTGAAAAAAAAAAAACAATTTATTTACTTTTTACTATAAAACATATCCAATATAAAAAAAATGAATTTCTTCATCAATTTAGGCCAATATGTATTCTGCTACATATTTTTGGTAAAAAAAAAAATCCCAATAAGCGTATATTGATTGGTTTGTGCAAAAGTTATGCAAAAGTTATAGCGTTTGCAAACTATGAGATATTTTTATGGCATTTTTATTTTATATTCTAGTAATGGCGGCAATCAGTGATTTTTATCGGGACTGCGACATTGCGGCAGACAAATCAGACACCGAACTGACACTTTTAACACTTTTTGGGGGACCAGTGACACTAATGCAGTGATCATTGCTAAAAATATGTACTGTTACTGTACTAATGACACTGGCTGGGAAAGGGTTAACATCAGGGGCGATCAAAGGGTTAAATGTGTCCCTAGGGGGTGCTTGCCAACTGTGTGGGGCATGGTCTGACTGGGGGAAGACAGAGATCGGTGTTCCTGCTTAGTAGGAACCCAAGATTTCTATCTTCTTCCCTGTCAGAACTGCGATCTGCCTTGTTTACATAGGCAGAACACTGTTCTGCCTCTCTGGGAAACGATCGTGGGTGGCCGGTGGACATCAGGTTCTCCAGACACGCTGATTGGCTCCCTCTCTGTCCAAAGAGCGCGCGCGCCCCTAGTGTCTATTGCGCGAAATTAACTACAGGTACGTGGTTTCGCGCAATAGAGCCGACTTCTACATCTGCGGTAGGCGGTCAGGAAGGGGTTAAAGTAGAACTCTAAGTAAGGAAAGTAAGGAAAGCCCACAATTGATAGTTTACATGGGAACAAGCATTTCCATTTGGAGCTTTTAAAGAAAGTGAGGGTAAATCTCTCCAGCGGGGGTTGTAACAAGAGAGGCTGTACTCTTTCCCCATCCAAAACTAGAAAAAAGAGGTTTTAGTTCTAAAAAAAAAAGAAACAACAGGCTGGAGTTCCATTCAGGTGTTTTGGAACCTAAAGACTTTAATGGAAGCACTGGAAATACACAATTGAGGATATTTACTAAAACTGGAATACTCAGAATCTGGTACAGCTGTGCATGTTAGCCAATCAGCTACTAACATTCGCTTGTTCAGTTAAGCTTTGATAATTAAACCTGGAAGCTGATTGGTTTCTATGCAGAGCTGCGCCAGATTTTGCACTCTTTAATTTTAGTAAATAACCTGCAATATGTGCTACTCCAATATTCCTCTAGAATTGTTCTCCTCCCCTTGCCTAGCCCAGGAAGCAAATGCCTGAAGCTTGTTACATGTACAAAAACACACAAAAAACACTTTAAAATCAGAAGGATGGTCAGGTAACAATGAAAAATAAAATTAATTATAAGAAACAAATAGAAAAATTGGACTGAATTACCCATAAAGAAAATTCAAATAATATATGAGTTTAAATATATAAGTTAAATAAAAACATAAATAGATGTGTATTCATTTGTATACTTTATCATGGTTTTATATTACTAATGTCTATTCTAGCAGCCAAAAATGTTGCTTTAGTGACAATTATGTGGTAAGATTGGTAATTAAATGTCATTTGACAGGACGCCTGATTGCAGCCTTTTCACTGCAGGTTCCCAAAGGACCTGCAGTGCACTGCTCCATAATGCTTTGATGGCACCACCAACAGAGCCTAGTTACTTGGAGTAGACTGAGATTGTTTTGCGCTCACCAGCAGGAGGCAGTCTCATTAAGAATGTTGCACGTCTCAGCTCAGCAAGCTATATGCCTCTTGCACTGCAAAAATAGATGGGCACCTATAGTGTGTGGACAGGTGACAGCTTTTTTTCCCAAATAAAGAAAGGTTACATTTAAAAAACAGTAACAGCAGCATTAAGAAATGTAAAAGGTTAAACTGATCAAAATTATTTTTTAAAAAGGCAGTGAAAGGAACAACTAAAATGATGGCTATTAAAGAGCAACTCCACTTCTGTTAAAAAAAAAAACAATCCTTTCTGGGGGATTAATGTACATTACCGCGATTTTAACAAACTTTGTAGCAGATTCCTACCTTTTTCTTCTGTGAAGAAATAGCTCTTTGTTTGACCAGCCTGATTGCATACAGATTCTAATTGGGAGAGTCTGGTTTATTATAATCACCTGGTGCACTCTGTTCTGATTAGAAAAGCACTAAGGCACTACATTAGTGTACAGGGCCAGGACAAGGGGGTGAGTGGGCATCTAGGAGGAGTAGCTGCTCTGTGAACAGTGTTTAATGTGGGGGAAGAGGGTGCCATGTAGCTAAGTGTATCAGTAGCAGTAGACACCGATGGCACTTTGTGACATTACTACATTGAACTGGATTGTGACTGGAGAGACCACTGCTGGCAGCCACCTCTAAATGCAGCCTGGAACATGACCTGTCACATGGTGATTATCTGAGCAGAGAGAGGCATGGTGCTGGAGAGGGGTTGACATTCTTTATCTGATTCCACATACTTCTTTCATCCTGCAAGTATATGGTATATGGTAATAGCAAATGGTGGACAGTGGGGATTCACCAGTAATGTTTTGCCCAGTCTAGTGAGTACAATTGTGGAAGCGGGCATTTGTGCCGCAGGTGGCTTTGTCTTGGGTGGGGGGCTGAAAGCTTGTTTTGGGAAGAGGGAGAAATGTTTCTTTGGGAGACACGCTGTTCTTTACTTAATTTTGATCTTGTAAGGGGTCGAGTTGGTTGCTGTGTAGGGTACTGTGGTGGTCATCGCGTCCTCCATGTCCCCCTCCTCGTTAGGTGCCATACAAGGGTCACATGAGAAGCCTACCCTGGGGTAGGTTCTTCTGGGCTACACTGGGCACTTGCAACAGGATCACTTTGCTTTACACAAGGGGTACCTTTATTTCTGTGTCATTTTCATCAATGTCCTGGGACAAGGCTAAGGCTGCTGTGGGGGAATACTCAACCTTAAGGCAGGCCTCTACTATTAGAGATGAAGGTACACCGTGTACACTTGCACTAATTGTTCTCCAGTTAACTCTCGGGTCCCCGTGTCAACGTACACCTTCTCTGTAACTTGCATTTAGGAAGGATACACTGAGCTTTGTCCACATCCATGTGTTCAGCGTATCACCACTACCTCACTCCAAGTAATAGTATGAGGTCCCACCATGCATTTAGCGCAGACTCCACGTGTGCACTTAACTTCACTTAATTCTTCCGTACCTATGCATAGGCTCAGGACTTCTGTAGAGGGAGATGGACCACTCATGGAGAGAGTGCCAATGACTCCTCCCTCCTGCAAGAGGCTATCCCACCTATCTTAGACACAAGCTTAACGTTAGGCTGCTTAGTTAACCTTCGCGGTCTCACACCATGTTACTCTTGTACTAATGTCTTCATAACCCAAAATACCTTAGTGGCCTGAATCATGGGAATTCTACCCCTTTCAGTAACTTCAGACCAAGCGAGAACAAGATTTCAAAGTTTTACTTGAAAAAGTGCAAA
This sequence comes from Aquarana catesbeiana, assembly GCF_042186555.1. Classification (NCBI taxonomy): domain Eukaryota; kingdom Metazoa; phylum Chordata; class Amphibia; order Anura; family Ranidae; genus Aquarana; species Aquarana catesbeiana. The sequence continues at coordinate 144,302,406 of NC_133333.1, forward strand.
AGGCATTGCAATGTCCAAAAAGCAGGAACATTGTTTTTCCCTAAGTCCCTAACACTAACTCAGGCTATGTGCCGCCCTGGCATACCTGCCAAGGTAGAGTCCATGTGGCTTTCTCCAGCAGCTGGTGTCTTTGAGGCGAACCCTAAGTTCACACACATCACAGCAGTGGCAAGTGATATTCTTTTATGCCTCATGGAAGCTGTTCTCCATCTCTTTCCCTTACAGGCACTGGGCCCCCGGTCTCTGGGGAAACTCTCAGCTCTACCCACATGGACCCCCCTCCTGATCTCTTCTTTCTCTCCCTCCCAGGGGTTCTCGAGCCTGAGGGCTCTCTGTTCTGCACCACTGTCCTTCTTTTATAACACAGGACCAGTGGGTCGGAACTAGAGATAACCTGCCAAAAATCCAAAGAACTGGGAAAACATTAAAGTGGAGCTCCACCCAAAAGGGAAAGCTTCACTTAAAGGACTCATCCCCCGCTCCTCTTGAACAATTGTCACTTTTGAGGAGTGGGGGGGAGCAGGTACTCGATTTTGACAGGTACTTGCTTCCCACTTCCGTCCCGAGCGCTGCACGCTCGGACACAGAAGTTCTCCCCCCCCTGCGGTCTTCTGGGTCACTGACAGGTCCCAGAAGACTGTATCCACCACTCATGATTCACAGCGTGACTTGCGCATGCACAGTGGGCACCCGGCTGTGAAGCCGGAAATTGTAACAGCCGTGTGCCCATAGTGAAGATGCCGGCGCTGGGTACTGAAGACAGCAGGTGAGACCGACTGGGGTGAGCACACCGCTGGATCGTGGGACAGGTGAGTGGCTGATTTTAAAAGTCAGCAGCTACAGTTGGAGTTGGAATGCTGGAGAGGGGTTGACATTCTTTATCTGATGCCACATACTCCTATCATCCTTCAAGTATATGGTAATAGCAGATGGTGGACAGTGGGGATTCGCCAGCAATGTTTTGCCCAGTCTAGTGAGTACAATTGTGGAAGCGGGAATTTGTGCCAGAGGAGGTTTTGTCTTGGGTGGGGGGCTGAAAGTTTGTTTTGTTTTTGTTTTCTTTCTCTCCCTCCCAGGGGTTCTCGAGCCTGGGGGCTCTCTGTTCTGGACCACTGTCCTTCTTTTATAACACAGGACCAGTGGGTCGGAACTAGAGATAACCTGCCAAAAATCCAATGAACTGGGAAAACATTAAAGTGGAGCTCCACCCAAAAGGGAAAGCTTCACTTAAAAGAGCCATCCCCCGCTCCTCTTGAACAACTGTCACTTTTGAGGAGCTGGGGGGGAGCAGGTACACTTCCGTCTCGAGCGCTGCACGCTTGGACACAGAAGTTCTCCTCCCTCCCCCCCCGCGGTCTTCTGGGTCACTGACAGGTCCCAGAAGACTGTATCCACCACTCATGATGCACTGCGTGACTTGAGCATGCTTAGTGGGCAGCCGGCTGTGAAGCCGCAAGTTGTAACAGCCGTGTGCCCATAGTGAAGATGCCGGCGCTGGGTACTGAAGACAGCAGGTGAGACCGACTGGCGTGAGCACACCACTGGATTGTGGGACAGGTGAGTGGCTGATTTTTAAAGTCAGCAGCTACAGTTTTTGTAACTGCTGACTTATTTTTTTCACAGGTGGCTGGAAATCCTCTTTAACTCCTACCCTCCCATCCAGGACAACACCTAACTTGCTAAATGTCAAACAGCTTACACACACTGCGCACTGTGTACTCTTGATCCAAAGGAAGGTAGGTTTACTGTAGGCGTTATTAAACTATACCTCTTTAAACCCCCACTCCCTCACTGTTAGCACAATTTGACCACACCCAACATTTCATATAGCATGCTTCACATATTACTATTAACCCTACCTCCTGTTCCGCCCTAAACCTCCCCCATCCCCTCAAAAAAAGGTGGGCATGGTCAGTAGGGTGACACCTGATTTCATTTTGAAAATCTGGTCACTTTACTCTAAATAGCACATCACAAAAGAAAAATAGCTGCTTTCCTGCAGAGTGATGTGCCTGTTGCTACCTTTAAAACACTGTCTGCATCTTGGAGCCCCCAAAAATCTTATAAAAACACCAATTTTCTCAAAAGTCAGCATTTGCATATGGCTGGGCAGCCCCCTCTAGCAATCGACATGACAGAGAGCTTGGGGACTTTGGAAAGAGTCATATATGAGGGGAAAGCAAGAGGTTCAGGTAAAGACTAACCACTTTGTTCATGTTCATCCCCACCACCCTCTCTAGGCACTCTTGGACGATATAAGTCTATACTTTTGTTTCAGAAGAGAAAAAGAAAATAATTTTTTTAGCCTTCAGAAAAAGATATATTATAATATATATAAAAAATAAAATGTATCACTTTTCTAATGTCTATTCAGCAGCTAGCATAAAATGTAGGTAACAGTATTAATAAAAATGTATAAAGATATGCAGCGCTAGAAATACAAGCAAAAAACTATGAAAATAAAAATGTCCACTGTAATTGAGCATAAAGAGTCCATGTTGAAAGGAATGGCATCACCCATGGTGTAAATATGACAAACTGAGGTGAACTAAAAAATCCTCCACCGAACACCAACACACCGGGCCTCTTACCGAAAACAGTGGACCACGAGATCATAGGTGGTCAGATAGGCATGATATATCCACTATAACATGACTCCACTCTGATACCAGACAGCTGAATCTCGCATGATCACAACATGGGATAAATCCATAGGTTCATATGTTGGATAGAAAAAAAACAGCTCCTCATAGTGTAATATGTTAAATCAAGGTATTTTTATTCCATAAAAAGCATACAGGGTACTCATTTGTAGGATTAAAACGAGCATGTCAGGAACTCAGAAAGGTCCTAAGTTACAATTGTTTCCAACCAGTAAGATGGCCGCGGTCAGCGCGTATAACTCCACCCTGGGTGGAGCCCGGAGATCTGACGTCACAACGCTATACGCGGTGACCGCGGCCATCTTACTGGTTGGAAACAATTGTAACTTAGGACCTTTCTGAATTCCTGACATGCTTGTTTTACTTCTTCAAATGTGAGTACCCTGTACGCTTTTTATGGAATAAAAATACCTTGCTTTAAAGGCGCAACTGCGGGGCTCTGAAAATGTCCGTTTGAGCTCCTCACCACCCCAGCACAGCGGCGCCCACAGCACCTTACACAGCCTCCTGGGAACGGCGATTCTGGCAGCCACAGCACCCCCAGGCACTCGATAACCCCCTCCTATGCCTGGATCTTCTGTCAGGAGAGACCTTAGGCAGCAATTCGGCAATGTCAGTCCTCACAGCGAATTTAAGATGGCGGCCGCGGCTCAGCCACACGCTGCCAACACAGACTGCCTGCAGGAACAAAGGCAGATGTTAGTACCAGCGACGCTGCACTATTCCCCAAAAACTCCTGTGAGTACCCTGCAGGCCTGACTCCTTCCCCAGCCTCCACAGAGTCCTTGATAAGCTGCACCATAGAGGACTATGCCTTATCCCCTATGGGGCCTAATACAGCCTCTCATAATGGCATCTCATCCACTGAATACCAGACCAAAGACTCTGACTTCCCTGCTAATGAGCTTTACCAGAGACTGTCAGATCTACTAGAAAGAGGCTTAGCTCACATAGCATCTAAAATCACAGGAGCTAAACAAGACTGTCGCAGCTACAAACCAAAACTCCGCTTATATCCAGACATTACAGGACCAACTAGATGCCGCCTTATCCAGAATTGATGACTTAGAGAACAGGTCCAAGAGATATAACATCCAATTCAGGGGCCTCCCAGAATCCATCACTAATCTTACAGCAGCAGTGCAGGAGGTAATCAGGAACCTGATTCCAAATATTCCTCAGCACCGCATGGAGCCCTGGGACCCCCTAGGAAAGACGGCACAAGAGACATCATCGCCAAGCCTCACTACTATGCAGTGAAGGATGAAGTCATGAAACAGTCTCACTCCATGCACCGGGGGCAATGCCAGGGTCATCCCATCCAGATCTATGCGGACCTGTCCCCTCGATACCTTTACCATCAGTCCTGACACAGAAGGACATCAGATATAAATGGGCCTTTCCCTTTGCAGTGAATTTCTCCAATAAAGGGAAAAATCATTCCTTTTCCACTTTCTCGGAAGGTGAAAAGATCCTTCTCCATCTGCAATTCGTCTCCCAGGAAGCCATCTTGGACACGTCCAAGATACCCAGATCGGATAAAAGACCAACACCCACTAGCCCCCAATCCCCGCTCTGGAACAAGATGAAGAACAAGATCTCTAAAGACAATGGTCCTCCTTGACTCTTCACTAAACAGTCTATCTCGCTTCTGTCTCACATCTCAGAGTCGGGTGTCGGGTCCTGGATTCCACGGAACCCATCAATTAGAGACTTCTCTCGTTCCACTTCTGGGAGGTCTCTAACCTAGTTCCAAAGTTCTCCGAATGTTTTCCTGTTCAATTTTCAATGTTTTACCTGTTTTGCCCTAACAGCAACCTGGGTCTTCCCTGAGGATTCCCAGTGGACCTACTGGGTGATTCACCGACCAATACTCTCGAGGAATTATCATCCCAAGAAGGAATGACTTAGACTTGCTATCTCCTCAGGGACCCTTGGTCACATCCCAATATTTGACTCTCATCCTCCCAGTTCCCCCTCCCCCTTTTCTTTTTTTTTTTTGAGGGGGGATTCCCACCCGAGTGTGGGTGGTCAGGAAGTGAAGCATGGGGGCCTCCTCCTCTCACCCCTTCAGGGGAGAGGGGGGGCAGGATCACCCAGACTAGTTTCAAATTCATCCTTAACCCCTGCCTGCTTGTTCATGCTAGTTGTTACACACTCCTGAATCATTACCAGGGGCGCCCTAGCTTGGGGTGGACCCCGTGTGCCTCCACCTAACCCTCAGATCCTATTTGGCCTCTGGGGGCTAGGCTGTCTGATTCTTCACAGAACAGACCCTTATCATTTTATTTGATCGAGGTTCCCGGGGGGCTCTCCCCCCTGGGATCCAGCTCTCTCACGCTAGGAGACCCCCTTCTCTGCCCCCTACTATTCTCTTCTCACTTCCTATACTTCCCTCTTCTAATATGAGCCTAATCCACCCATCTATTGCAGAACACCTATGTACCTACTCAATGACTCGAACTGAGATGCCAGTCGACCCGACAAGAAACCCCACTAGAAGATGTCCCGAAAAAAGACAACTAAGGGTGAGTGACGGTAGACACAGCAACATTGACCCTTCTGAGCTCCATGGCAGACCCCACAGAGAGAGTTCTTAAAATAGCCACCCACAATGTCCAGGGCCTAAACTCTCCTCTCAAATGAAATTTTAGCCAACCGCCTCACCTCTTTCATTAGCTCGTACATCCATAAAGACCAGGTGGGCTTCATGCCTGGTAGACAAGGCCCCGACCAAGTAAGACAAGCAATAGACATTTTGTCGATACTACAAACTGGTTGGGACGGAGGCCCGAAACAATAGGGACTACTCCTAGATCTTGACTTGCAAAAAACCTTTGACTCTGTGTCATGGTCCTATAGATTCTCCCTCATGGAGATATCTGTGATCTATTCGTCATTTTCTCTTCCTACATGACTTCCTGGGAAGCTGACCTTCAGTTCGGGTGGGACCTGGAGACCTGGCAGACAGCCTGCACCAAAGCTTTCAAAGGGATCCTCAACATCTCCCTGATAGAAGCCAATTTAAAGGTCCTAACTAGATGGTACCTAACCCCCACTAAACTTACAGCTATCTACCCAACAGCAGACCCCCAGTGCTTCAGGGGCTGCCAGCTCTGGGGCACGATGGCGCATATCTGCTGAGAGTGTCCCAAAATCAGATCTTACTGGAAAGAAAATTTTAATCTCATCTCCAAGGTTAACTACTGCACGGTCCCCAGGTCCTCCTCAGTCGCCCTACTTAACGCTCATATTCCCTAAACCCCCAAGTCCAAACAAAAGCTGATCCACTTTATCCTCCTAGGAGCTAAACTGACTATTGCAAAGGCTTGGAAACAGCCCCACATCTCCCTAGCAGCAACTAGATGCAAGATCTCCTGGATTATGTCCCAAGAAAAATTAGCAAGCATCCTCACTGACACAACCCAAAAATTTGAAAGTGTTTGGGAACCATGGGCCTCATTTTTAGGTATCTTGTTTATTATCGGAGTTACCCCACACCAACCTGAATCCACAAACTAGGAACTGGCTCATATATTTCCCCCTCTTCTTGCTCTAACCCCTCCTTCCCTTTTCTTTTCCTTTCTTTATTCACCTCTCTCTATACGTTTGAATTGAGGAGAAGCAACATTTTGCACTTAGAAACCAATCCTAAACAGCAATGCTAACCGTAGACTTCCACGGTGAAAGCTTTCTGTTAGGGGGCTGCGGGGTGGGGTGGCGGCGGAGGGGGGGATCTCCCCCTGGCACAGTTTGATCCTAGTAGGGGTGTCAGGGGCAGGGATCCCTCCCTTCTATATCTGCTGCCGCTCCCCTCCGTTCCCAAGACCAAAACCGAGAAAGCTGTGGAGGTTCCTACATGGCTTAGATCATAGTTAATAGAATTACCCCTAGTGGCTCAACCAGGTTTCATTGCTACTAACCTTCTCCACATTTACAATATTCTGTCAGTTACCATATTGTACGTTGTTATTAAGCAATGTGATGATCTTTCTTTGTTATGAAAAATAAAAAGCTTTTGAAAGTAAAAATACCTTGATTTAACATACTACATTATGAGGAGCTGCTTTTTTTTTCTATCCAACATATGAACCTATGGATTTACATATTGTGATCTTGCGAGAATCAGCTGTCTGGTATCAGAGTGGAGTCGTGTTATAGTGGCTATATCATGCCTATCTGACCACCTATAATCTAGTGGTCCACTGTTTTTAGGTAAAAGGCCTGGTGTGTTGGTGTTCAGTGGAGGATTTTTTACTTCACCTCAGTTTGTCATATTTACACCGTGTGTGATGTCATTCCTTTGAAAATGGACTCTGTATGCTCAATTACAGTGGACATTTTTATTTGCATAGTTTTATGCTTGTATTTCTAGCGCTGCATATCTTTATACATTATAATAATATATATATATATAAATAATCTCATCTTATATAGGGAAGAGTGCTGCAGAAGCCCAAACAGCTTCCAATAGACCAAAAAGTTAGAAATTACTTTTGCCACTTTATGTATCAGGAAAGATAATGCAGCAATAAATCAAGCACTACTGGGTCATTAACTAAACTTGAAATACTGACTTCCAATCAATTTGATGTACTACTGCATTCTACTGAGCATGGCCCACATTTCTTTTATGTATGATCACCTAAAAAAGTTAAAACACCATATAACAAAAGTAAAAGCTGGAGCTGAAATTTGGACATTTTTTTTTAGTTTTCAAGAAGATTACTATATTAACTAATAAATAAAAAACACTTACTGAATTTCTTAAAATGCCTTAGTGTTCAAAAAAGAAAAAAACAGTATATACTAGACATTTTCAAGAGTTATCACACTCTTAAAGGATAAGTGGACATATAAGTAAAATATGGATATTACTCCCTTCTTCCTTGCATCAATACATACAGTACAGTATGTTATAACCCAGCACATGCATTCTGCAGAAATGTCCAACTTTTAGTGATCTCTAGTAGTGGACACATGCCCAAAAGCTGGATTTTTTTCTTTATAAGCTAAACGCCATCTTACTTTGATCTTTAGCTGTGCAGAAGTGTAGGATTTTTTTGGGTGCTATGAACATCAAAACTAGTAAACACGGGTCTGGCCCTAGATAGCCCTGCCAGTGGAATAGGCCTTTCTACCAGATACAAGTACCGGAATATACTGCAGATGGTACAGTACTCGTGAAAACTGTGGGATTCTAACGGGAATGATCAACATCAGATCTAGTGAATACATAATTGCCAACATTCCCAAAAAGTTTTAGGGACACCTTTTTTTCTGTGTGTCCCGAAAGCCATTTTAGGCAGAGCATTTCCTTTAATTAGGGGTGGGCATTCATTTAAATGGGTGTGGTTCTACAAGAAGCATATCATAAACATATTAAATTATTTATTGCAGATATATATATATGTATGCAGTGCTTTACATACATAGGAGGGGAAATTGTGACAGGAAGGGGTCATTGTAATAGGAGTGGGGTACCTGGGCATTGTGACAGCAGGATTATACCTGGGCAGTGTGACAGAAGGGGCAGTTTGACAGAAGAGGGGTAGTGTGACAGGAGGTGGGGCAGTGTGACAGGTTGGGCACTGTGACGAGAGAGGGGCAGGATGACAAAAGGGCGCGGTGTCACAGGAGAGGGGCAGTGTGACAGGAGGGGGGCAGTGTGACAAGAGAGGGGCAGTGTGACATGAAGGGGCAGGTGCAGAGTAGTGTAACAGGAGAGGGTCAGTGTGACAGGAGAGGGGTAGTGTGACAGGAGAGGGGTAGTGTGACAGGAGAGGGGTAGTGTGACAGGAGGGGGGGCAGGATGACAAGAGGGGCAACGTGACAGGAGAGGGGCAGTGTGATGGGGGGCAGTGTGACAAGAGGGGGCAGTAAGACAGGAGAGGGGTAGTGTGACAGAAGCGGCAGGGCTACGGGAGGGGCAGTGTGACAGTAGTGGGGGCAGGATGACAAGGAGGGGCAGTGTGTCAGGAGAGGGGGCAGTGTGACAGGAGTGGGGCAGGATGACAAGGGGGGGCAGTGTGACAGGAGGGGGCAGGAAGACAAGAGGGGGTAGTGTGACAGGCAGTGCGCAGTGTGACAGGAGGGGGCAAGATGACAAGTGGGGAATAGTGTGATAGGAGGGGGGCAGAATGACAAGAGGGGCAGTGTGACAGATGGGGGGCAGGATGACAAGAGGGGAGCAGTGTGACAGGTGGGGTAGTGTGACAGGAGGTGGACAGTGTGACAGGAGGGGGCAGGATGCCAAGAGGGGGGGCAGCGTGACAGGAGGGGGGGTGTAACAGGAGGGGGGCAGGATGATAAAAGGTGAGCAGTGTGACAGGTGGGGGCAGAGTGACAGGAGGGGGGCAGCGTGACAGGAGGGGGGAGTGTATCAGGAGGGGGGCAGGATGACAAGAGGTGAGCAGTGTGAAAGGTGGGCAGCAGTGTGACAGGAGGGGGGCAGTATGACAGGAGGGGGCAGGGTGACAAGGGGGGGCAGTGTGACAGGTGAAGGGCAGTGTGGCAGGAGAGGGGTAGTGTGACAGGAGGGGGGCATTGTGACAGCAGGGAGGCAGTGTGACAGCAATGGGGCAGGGTGACAGGAGGGGGCATTGTGGCAGCAGGGGGCAATGTGACAGCAGGGGAGCAGTGTGACAACAGGGGGGCAGTGTGGCAGGAGGGAGGCAGGATGACAAGGGGGCAGTGTGACAGGAGGGGGCAGGAAGACAAGAGGGGGTAGTGTGACAGGAAGGGGGGCAGTGTGACAGGAGGAGGCAAGATGACAAGTGGGGGGTAGTGTGACAGGAGGGGGCAGAATGACAAGAGGGGGCAGTGTGACAGATGGAGGCAGGATGACAAGAGGGGGGCAGTGTGACAGGTGGGGGTAGTGTGACAGGAGGGGGGCAGTGTGACAGGAGGGGGGCAGGATGACAAGAGGGGGGCAGGATAACAGGAGGGGGACAGTGTAACAGGAGGGGGCAGGATGACAAGAGGCGAGCAGTGTGACAGGAGGGGGTCAGGATGGCAAGGGGGCAGTGTGACAGGAGGGGGCAGGGGGACAAGGGGGGGGCAGTGTGACAGGTGAAGGGCAGTGTGGCAGGAGAGGGGTAGTGTGACAGCATGGGGCAGTGTGGCAGGAGAGGGGCAGGATGACAGGAGGGGGGCAGTGTGACAGCAGGGGGCAGTGTGACAGCAGGGGAGCAGTCTGAGCAGGGGGGCAGGATGACAGGAGGGAGCTGGATGACAGGAGGGGGGCAGTGTAACAGCAGGGGGAGGATGACAGCAGGGGGCAGTGTGACAGCAGGGGAGCAGTGTGAGCAGGGGGGCAGGATGACAGGAGGGGGGCAGTGTAACAGCAGGGGGGAGGATGACAGCAGGGGGCAGTGTGACAATAGGACACCTGGATTGTGGACACACAATATACTTGCTCAGGTGCAGGGAACTGTACATTCTTCCAAAGCCAGGAGCAGTCTGTAGGCAAGAAATGGGAGCCGAAGTCTGGGGATGGAGCTGGCCCCCACTCCCGATCATCACACAGAGCACACAGTGATAAAGAATTCTCAGAATACCCTCCGGAGATCTGTGTTTCTCTTACCCAGCCAGATACTGCTGATGTGGCTGACTCTGCAGGTGGTCTCCTGTAGGTTCTGCTCCTAGGACTTGCTCCCGGTCCGCTGTCTGTGGATACACTCTATGCTCATTAGCCAATCATGGAGCCCCCCGCTCCCCCGATGCAGCCCCAATGTCCCCTGATTCTCCACGGTCACCACACTGTGCAGAGTGCCCTGAAGGGGGATGGGGGCTGAACCGAGTGGATTGCCAGACTCTTTCCCCTTCAGCCACCACCCCCTCCTCAGCAGAAGCAGAGTTCTGTGTAAAGTTGTCCAGGGCTGGCGTGCCCTCAGTGTCCATCGGGTGCCTCTTCTCCTTCCCTTGCAGGATTGCAGCCAATCCAGCTCCTGCCTGCTACATGATATTTGTGACTTTGATTTCCGAGACTCAGGTTGTGTCGAGACACCTGTTTAAAATTTGTGACTGTCCCATCCATATCGGGACAGTTGGCAACTATGTGCATACTGGGCTGGCCCTGGGGAGCTCTGTCAGTGGAAATAATCAATTGTAATTGGTACAAGTACTGCAATATACTGTAGAGGCCAGTTGGAAGGACATTTTTCCTATTTACATTAGGATGTCTTAATCCTTTAAAGAGACATGTCCCCACATTCTGACCTTACAACTATGCAAATGCAAGATGACAATATATGTGTCTAGCTTATGGTGTACATACATAACCATTGCCTGCTCTGGCAATTTGAGATTTCTAAGCCAAGATAGCCTCCTAATTCAGCCAGTAAGGCAGGGTTCACACTGCCGCAACTTGGGATCCGACTTGTGAGTCACATGACATGTAAAAACCAATGTTGATCAATAAGAGCTGTCCTAATTAGTACTACTGAAGTCTCTCCAACTCTAGAAAAGTTTCCTGTACTACTTCAAGGTGACTTCTATCAGACTTGTGTCTCAAAGTAGTACTCAAGTCACCTGGAAGTCTTTTGGTAAAGTCTCACTGTAAGACGGACAACTTTCAGGTCATGGCAGTTTAAACTGAGCCTAAATCAACATTTCTGAGAGGTTCATGCCATCTGATTTTTAGACCTTTTTCAGTGCCCTTTACCTCAGACCCCTATATCATGACATGCTGGAAATACAATAATCCAGTATGATAGTTATCGAAAGTCACTGCATAGTAAGTACACTGCCTACTTTCAGTGCCAGTCCTATTTTTAGTTAGTTTTAGTCTAAGTTTTTCATACTTCTGGCAGAATCACTGATGACATTGGAGTACGAAAGAAAGGTACTGCTGACTGCCAGAAAAAGGTTGTCTAAAACAAAAAAACAAAAAAAATGACCAGCCTTATAACATTTTTCCTATTATCACCACTGGAAATTTTTACTGACCAGCCAAAGTTGCACCCCTATCCAGAAGCTTTGCAACCTGACACTCCAAAAAGTATTGTGTTATCCTTGTGATATCTTTTCTTGGGACATGGGAAATTGCTGCAGCAGGTGGTGTTTCTGTAAGTAAGCACATGCACCACAAATTGCCATTCTGTGTTTACTGGCTTGAGTAGAAGATGGTGACTGGGTCTGTTTAACCCTTAATGTCATGTCTTAAGGGCCCTTTTTTTTCTGGATTTCTGGGGTATGTTAATGTCTATATATATATATATATGTACAGTGGGTAAAATAAGTATTGAACACGTCATAATTTTTCTAGGTAAATATATTTTTAAAGGTGCTATTGGCATGACATTTTCACCACATGTCGGTAACAACCCATGCAATCCATTCATACAAGAAACCAAAACTAAGAGATGAGAAAAAATCCTTTGATCTGTGTGTATTTAGAATGATCTACAGAAGAAATAGTTGCAGATAAACAGGTACAAATTATGTAGGAGTGTTTGCTTCATCTCTGTGTATCACCTGAGGCCATTCACTTTATTGGTTATATACGGGTTTACAACCACTTTAATTCAGCCATGAAAACTTCAAGGTAACAGAGTACATAACACAGAGGCTCCAACCAGCAATGGAGCTTCCAGACATCACAGCTTCCAACTGTCCCTCATTTGGAGGGAATGTACCTCTTTTTGAGACCAAATCCCTCTGTATCTCTTGCAGCCTCGGTTATTTTGAAATGTCAATAAAAATTAAAAATAGAGGTCAATTCCACTTGTGTGGCTTAGCCAGTTATTGTCTGCACATTAGGTCTTTGTGGTCTGTGTCATCAGGGCCATAGCAGGAATATGTCCCTTACCTACATACTGAGTGCTAAGAGGCATCCTCTTTATAATTTCCGAAAGTTGGGAGGTATGATTTGTGTGTCCAAAGTAACATGAGTGCACCAATCAGTGCTTCCAACAACTCCCTTCCTACTCCCCCTTAATCAGCCCTCTCCTTCCTTAACCCTTGCTTTGTCTCTCTCACATGAGTGAATAGGGTGGCCATAAGCTCCAATGTCAGCTGGGTTATACACATGCTGTGGCTGCAGCAAATGATACCACATGTCGCTTTCACCAGGTAATGCCACTGCGGAATATGGCCCGTTCAAGTATAAGGACTGCACTGCAACCACAAGCCAAATTAAAATTAATTAATGTATATTATTTCCCAAAAAAATGACTTTTAAAAAACCATTGCGCAAATACCATGTGACATTAAAAATTGCAACACCCACCATTTTATTCTCTATGGCCTTTGCTTAAAAAAAATACAGAATTTTCAGGGGTTCTAAGTAATTTTCTAGCAAGAAAAAGATATACATTCATGTAGGAGAGAAGTGTAAGAATAGGCTTGGGAAGCAAGTGTTTAAAAATTCCTGTTTGGCTGCCTTTAAAAAAAAAAAAAAAGCATTTGAGTAAGTATTGCCTCTTAAAGAGGAAGTAAACTCTGGTGGGTTTTACTTCTTCTTTATTTCCCTGCAAAGGTAAAGCATAATGGGCTACTATGCACCTCATAGTAACCCATTATGTGTCACTTACCTGAAAACGAAGCCTTCAATGTCACCGCTGTCCCTACTAGCAGGGAGCGACCATCTTTACCCCTCTTCCTTCTGGGGCCATGAACTCTGGCTCTGTGACTGGCCAGAGTTCGCGTGACGTCACTCCCGTGCATGCCCGCGGGAGCCGCCAGTCACGGCATGACCCCCTTTAGAAACAGCACAATCTGCCCTTTCTAAAGTGCGCATGCATCATAGACATCGGCGCATGGCTTTATTCTAAATATCTCCTAAACCGTGGAGGTTTAGGAGATATTTTCAGAAGCTACAGGTAAGCCTACATATAGGCTTACCTGTAGGTAAAAGTGGTTGTACAGGGTGTACAACCACTTTAAAAACCTGACAGCTGCTCCTACACTGCACACTGAAAAGCGACCCACCACAGATCGCTTTCAGAGAGGCAGCAAGGGGCGTCGCAGGTGTGAACGAGCCCTTAGGGCCCAGCCCCTGCTGCACAGAAAGATGCCTCTCCTTTGGCTAGCACAATATGTTCTCCCTGTTTGTATATATTTTTGATTCTGGAGAATTTGCAAACAGACCCTCGCAGCTATTTCAGTTTGAAATATTGTATAATTTAAAGGAATATTTTCTCAGTCCTAGGAAACAGGACACTATGCCAGAGTTTTCCGGTTCCCATGGCAACTATGCAAGTCTTTATTTATAGGTCTAAATGTTTAAATTTTAACTTGGTAAAGGTTACTAAAATGGCAGGCTTGATACAAGGATTTCTTCTAATTCAGTGAATACTGCTGATCATTACACAGGATTAATTATGCACATTGCCTTATCGCCACTCTTTAACAAATCAATAAAGTTTTAATTCATGAGCTCAAGTTAAACGTAAATCAAAGTACTTTGTTCAAATTAGAAGGAAAACCCCAGAAGGAAGGACTTAACGAGGCTAAATTCCGCACTAAATTCAGACTTGGATATGGGGACTTTGTTTTTGTGATTGTAAGCTGCAGCAATATCTTCCCAATGAACAATACAAATACTTTTACAGCTAGTAGGAGCACCTTCTTCTAATGAATAAAAGGAAGCATGTTCAGCGATAAAGTACAAGATACTTGCTTATCTATATACTTTTGTTATCATTTATATATTTACTTTGGTCTCTTCGATGTCACATACGGTAGTTACATAGTAGGCACGATTGAATAAAGACAATAGTCCATCCAGTTCAGGTGTAGGTGTGTCAGTGTCAATAATCATTTCCCATATCCCTGTATGTTGTGTTCATTAAGATGTACGTACAAAAGATATCAATACTCTCCGCTGACACCACCAATTGTGGAAGAGAGTTTCACCTCCTTATTGCCCTAACAGTGAAAAACCCCCTGTGCAGCTCAAGGTCAAAGCGCTTCTCTTCCAATCTCATTGTATGGCCCTGTGTCTGAATAGGCCCTGAGACTGAATAGTTTTTTTCCTACGCTGGGATCACCATTAAGGTATTTGTATATAGCTATCATGTCCCCTCTCAAGCGTCTCTTAAACAAAGAAAATACATTTAGTGCATGTAGTCGTTCCTCATAATTGAGGTCCTCCAGTCTCCTTATTATTTTGTTTCCCTTCTCTGGACTCTCTCCAACTCCTTCCCTCCTGAGGACTGGTGCATGCTTATATTCTGCCGGCTTTGCTAGCTGCAGCTTGACATTGCTTAGTGTGTCTTCTACTAGGACCCCCAGATCTTTCTCCATCCTGGATTCCACCAGAAGTTCTCCCCCTATTGAGTAGTTTGTGTTTAGGTTTTTAGCCCCCAGGTCAAGTGGACGTCATGTGAGGTCCTTTCCGGCCATGTGACAGAGGTCTTATATAAAGCGAAGACATCTCCTCCGCCTCTCATCTCGCCGACCTTGCTGCAGGCTGTGTATTGTATTCTGGTGATCGGTCAGCATGTCCTCCGCTATGACTCGTCTGTTCCGCCTCCCCGGCCTGGGACAGTTCATCCCAAGGAGAGGGCCGGCCTCTAAACCAGCCGGAGGATCGTTCTCCACCATGGATACAGTCGTTGGTTTTGGTACCTTTATGGTCTGCTTCCTGGTGTCATCAGGGTGGATCCTTTCCAATATGGAAAACTATAAAAGGAGGGACTGATTCCGCACACTGATTCTGTACGCCATCAAGTTTTCTGCATTCCATTTCCAGCGCTCTGGCTCAAGTAGAGACTGTAGCAATATGCTGGTATCTGACGCACACCAATTCTGACTAAGCAGCCTGTTACATTAAAACCTGTTTACACCCCTGAAAAAAAAAAGGCGTTCGGAAGGAAGAGAGCATCGTGACGTCACCCGCGACCATCTCGTATGTTTACCTACTCATGCTCATACATCTGGCACTGGATGAGTGCCTTGTTTGTAAGTTTTTTACCTTATATTTTACCTCATTAAAGTTTATTACGGAGAGCACTATGGTCTACCCCTTTTATATTTACATGGCACTTATGCTTGGGGATTGATTGGCTCTGCATATTGCTTATCCATTACCGCTGCTGACTGATCTGGATCTGCTGCTTGCTTGCTTTATATGACCCGTAAGGGAAAGCGCATTTGACCCTCTATAACGAAAGGGTCCTGTTGCTGAGGTGAGAGGCCATTTCTTATGTTGGTGGAGGGATCACTTTTACCCACGAAGTTTCCAGCATGATGTCACAACACTTGCTTGATTGCTTGAATTTTATGGACTATTTCTTTCATCATTTATTATTTTAGCGCTGCACCATCTGCTATATTTTAGCCACCAAGTGCATTACTTTATATTTCTCCACATTAAACCTCATTTGCCATGTAGTTTCCCACCCCATTATTATTCAGGTCTTCCTGTAAAAATTTCTATATCCTGATGTGAAGTTATTGGCCTGCTTATTTTTGTTTTGTCCACAAAAACTGAGATTGAGCTATATATCCCATCCCCTATATCATTTATGAATAAATTAAACAGAATTGGTTCCAAGACAGAGCCTTTGGGTACCCCATTTACCACTCCAGACCAGTCTGAGTCCACATTATTTATTACCAATCTTTGGACACACCCCTGTAACTAGTTTTCTATCCAAGAATAAACCCTATGGTCCATGCCTGCAGACCTACAGTTAGTTGACCCCATGTACTTTACAGGGATATATCTCATCTTTGGTCATATTATTGAGTACGTAATTTTTTTGTTTGTCGTGTGTCTTGGAAACATTATTCCTTTAATTATTATTAATAATATGTTCAGGGCTTTTTTTCTCAGAAAATAGGTGCAGGAACTCACCCTCCCCGCCCAAATCCCCATCCCCAACAATGCCCAAACCCCACCCCCAGACACGCCTTCCTTAGAGAAGTTAAGCAGCGCCAAATGTTCGATGGGAGCTTGTCGGAAATTCCGACTGTGTGTAGGCTCCATCGGACATTTTCCATCAGAATTTCCATCACACAAAATCTGACATCTGGATCTCAAATTTTCTGACAACAAAATCCATTGTCGTAAATTCCGATCGTGTGTACACAATTCCGACGCACAAAGTTCCACGCATGCTCGGAATCAAGCAGAAGAGCCGCACTGGCTATTGAACGTCATTTTTCTCGGCCCGTTGTACGTGTTGTACATCACCGCGTTCTTGACGTTCGGAATTTCCGACAAGATTTGTGTGACCATGTGTATGCAAGATGAGTTTGAGCTAACATCCGTCAGAAAAAATCCATGAATTTTGTTGTCAGAATGTCCAATCGTGTGTATGGGGCATTGTAAGTAAAGGCTTAGGACTGTGTATCACACAAGGCACATGGTTCAGGAATGTGTAACACACAAAGTACGGGACTCAGGACTTCATAACACACAGGGCTCAGAAGTGTGTATTGTGTAGTTGTAAGCAGTGCATATCACACAAGGCACGGAACCAGCCAACAGGATAGTACTTACATTCAATGCAAATTTTCCCTTCTTGTCAGAAATATGGAGCATATAGATCTGTGTACAGAGGGCAGGGGTCAGCAATACGTAACATAGAGCCCAGCACAAAGAGAGCAGTGGTAAAGCATATGTAATATGCAGTCCAGCATACAAAGTGCAGGAGTATGTAACGCAAAACCCATGTACAGAGTACAGCATTAATAAGGAGTACCATACATTACAGGAGTGCCATACATTACATACTCTTGGTCACTAACTCTGTATGCTTTACTGTTCCCCCGCAAATATCCCTGGTCTTCCCCCTCAAGTATCCCCCCAAAAGTAACCATCAAATACTCACTTCTGCTTATCTCTTTGCTTACCTCTGTGTCCCCTATCCACACCTAACCTCTGCAACCCTCATCCACAGCTCACCTCTTGTTTCCCATGTCCACAGCTCCACTCTCCACCGCTATCCACAACTCACCTTTGCCCCCCCCATCAACATCTCTTCTATGCACCCCTCTAACTACAGCTTACACTACCAGTCCACAACTCACCTCTGCACCCCCATCCATATTTTATCTGCTCCCCTTCTGCACCCCCATCTAAAGCTCACCCCAATCCACAGCTCTCACCTTTGCCACCTCTCATGTTTCACGTCTGCACCTCCAGCTTCCCCTACAGCTCTCACCTCTCCACAGCTCTCATTTTGCACAACCTGCCCTCCCCCCTCCACATCTTTCACTTTGCACTACCTGCCCTCTGCAGCTCTTACCCTTGTACAAAGCTCCCTCCTTCCCAGTTCTCCTTTCTGGAAAAATGTCTACCCCCCAGCTGTCCTCTCTGCTAAAATTCCCCCTCTCCTCTCTGCACAAATCCCCCCCCCCCACTTTCCCAGCTCTCCGCTCTGCACAAATCCCCCCCACTCTCCTCTCCAAACAAATCCCCCTACCACTTTCCCAGCTCTCCTCTCTGCACAAATCCCCCCACTTTCCCAGCCCTCCTCTCCGCACAAATCCCCCCCACTTTCCCAGCCCTCCTCTCTGCACAAATCCCCCCACTTTCCCAGACCTCCTCTGCACAAATCCCCCCATTTTCCCAGACCTCCTCTGCACAAATCCCCCCACTTTCCCAGCCCTCTTCTCTGCACAAATCCCCCCCACTTTCCCAGCCCTCCTCTCTGCACAAATCTCCCCCACTTTCTCAGCCCTCCTCCCTGCACAAATCCCCCCACTTTCCCAGCCATCCTCTATGCACAAATCTCCCCCACCACCACTTTCCCAGCTCTCCTCTCCGCAAAAATCCCCCCACCACTTTCCCAGCCCTCCTCTCTGCACAAACCCCCCCCCCCACTTTCTCAGCCCTCCTCCCTGCACAAATCCCCCCACTTTCCCAGCCCTCCTCTATGCACAAATCTCCCCACCACCACTTTCCCAGCTCTCCTCTCTGCACAAATCCCCCCACCACTTTCCAAGCCCTCCTCTCTGCACAAATCCCTCCACTTTCCCAGCCCTCCTCTCTGCACAAATCCCCCCCACTTTCCCAGCCCTCCTCTCTACACAAATCCCCCCCACTTTCTCAGCCCTCCTCTCTGCACAAATCCCCCCACTTTCCCAGCCATCCTCTATGCACAAATTCCCCCCCCAACCAACACTTTCCCAGCTCTCCTCTCTGCACAAATCCCCTCCACCACTTTCCAAGCCCTCCTCTCCGCACAAATCCCCCCCACGTTCCCAGCCCTCCTCTCTGCACAAATCCACCCCACTTTCTCAGCCCTCCTCTCTGCACAGATCCCCCCACTTTCCAAGCCCTTCTCTCTGCATAAATCCTCCCGCTTTCTCAGCCCTCCTCGCCGCACAAATCCCCCCACCACTTTCCAAGCCTTCCTCTCTGCACAAATCCCCCCCACCACCACTTCCCAAGCCCTCCTCTCTGCATAAATCCTCCCAATTTTTCAGCCCTCCTCTCCTCACAAACCCCCCACCACTTTCCAAGCCCTCCTCTCCGCACAAATCCCCCCCACCACTTTCCAAGCCCTCCTCTCCGCATAAATCCCTCCCACTTTCCCAGCCCTCCTCTCTGCACAAATCCCCCTATTTTCTCAGCCCTCCTCTCTGCACAACCCCCCCCCCACTTTCTCAGCCCTCCTCTCTGCACAAACCCCCCCCCCACTTCCCAAGCCCTCCTATCTGCATAAAACCTCCCACTTTCTCAGCCCTCCTCTCCACACAAATCCCCCCAATTTCTCAGCCCTCCTCTCCGCACAAATCCTCCCACCACTTTCCAAGCCCTCCTCTCCGCACAAATCCACCCCACCACTTTCCAAGCCCTCCTCTCCGCACAAAACCCCCCCCCCACTTTCCCAGACCTCCTCTGCACAAATCCCCCCCACTTTCTTAGCCCTCCTCTCTACACAAACCCCCCCCCCCTTTCTCAGCCCTTGTCTCTGCAAAAATCG
The DNA here is from genome assembly GCF_042186555.1 of Aquarana catesbeiana. NCBI lineage: Eukaryota > Metazoa > Chordata > Amphibia > Anura > Ranidae > Aquarana > Aquarana catesbeiana. Next base: position 144,321,952 of record NC_133333.1, read on the forward strand.
CCCCTAATTTCTCAGCCCTCCTCTCCACACAAATCACCTCCACAACTTTCCAAGCCCCCCTGTCGGCACAAATCCCCCCCCCCCGTTTCCCAGCCCTCCTCTCTGCACAAATCCCCCCCACTTTCCTTTTTTCACACAAATAGAGCTTTCTTTTGGTGGTATTTAATCACTGCTGATTTTTTTTTGTGCTATAAAAGAAAAAAGACCGAAAATTCTGTAAAAAAATGAATTTTTCCTGGTTTCTGTTATAAAATTTTGAAAATTATTAATTTTTCTTCATAAATGTTGGCCAAAATTTATACTGCTACATATCTTTGGTAAAAATAGCCCAAATCAGTGTATATTATTTGGTCTTTGTGAAAGTCCACAAGCTATGATGTTAGAGTCCACAAGCTATGGTGCCAATCTCTGAAAATTGATCACACCTGATGTACTGACGGCCTATCTCATTTCTTGAGACCTCAACAAGCCAGGAAAGTATAAATACTCCACAAATGACCCCTTTTTGGAAAGTAGACATTCCAAGGTATTTAGTAAGAGGCATGGTGAGTTTTTTGAAATTGTAATTTTTTCCCACAATTCTTTGCAAAACCATTTTTTTTTTTCACAAAATTGTTATATTAGCAGGATATTTCTCACACACAGCATATGCATAGCACAAATTACACCCCAAAACACATTCTGCTTCTGCTCCTGAGTACGGCGATACAACATGTGTGAGACTTTTACACAGCGTGGCCACATACAGAGGCCCAAAATGCAAGGAGCACTGTCAGGTGTTCTTGGAGCATAAATTATACATATAATTTCTTAACTACCTCTTACACTTTTGAAGGTCCTGGAGCACCAGGACAATGGAAACGCCCCAAAAATTACCCCATTTTGGAAAGAAAACACCTTAACGTATAATCTGTGAGGCATAATGAGTCTTTTGAACATGTCATTGGTACATACCAAAAATTAGACCCCAAAATAGATTCTCCTACTCCTCCCGAGTACGGCGATACCACATGTGTGAAACTTTTACGCAGCCTGGCCACATACAGAGGCAGGGAGCACATCAGGTGTTCTAGGGCTTAAATGTCAAATCTAATTTGACTACCTATTACACTTTTGTGAGGCACTCTAGTGGCATGGATGTGGCATGGGTGAGAACTGATGTGGCATGGATGAGCAAGAATGGGGATGGATGAGTTGTGGATGGGGATGGGTGAGCATGAATGAGTATGCCTGAGTAAGGCTGAGTATGGCTGGGTACGGCTGGGTGCGGCTGGGTGCAGCTTGGTATGGCTGGGTACGGCTGAGTATGCCTGAGTATGGCTGAGTACGGCTGGGGAGGGCTGGGTGCGGCTGGGTAGGGCTGGGTGCGGCTGGGTGCAGCTGAGTGCGGCTGAGTACGGCTGAGTGCGGCTGAGTGTGGCTGAGTGTGGCTGGGTGTGGCTGAGTGTGGCTGGGTGTGGCTCGGTATGGCTGAGTACGTAAGGGTACGGCTGAGTACGGTTGGGTGCAGCTGAGTATGGCTGAGGGCAGCTGGGTACAACTGGGTGCGGCTGGGTGCGGCTGAGTACGGCTGGGTGCGGCTGAGTGCGGCTGACTACGGCTGGGTACGGCTGAGTGCGGCTGGGTACGGCTGGGTACGGATGGCATGGCTGAGCATGGATGGATGGATGAGTATTGCTGAGTATGGATGGATGGCTGAGCATGGATGAGTATTGATGAGTATGGATGGATGGATAAGTATTGATGAGGATGGATGGATGGCTGAGCATGGATGAGTTTTGATGAGTATGGATGGATGGATGGATGAGTGTTGCTGAGGATGGATGGATGGATGGATGGATGAGTATTGATGAGTATGGATGGATGGCTGAGTATTGCTGAGGATGGATGGATGGATGAGTATTGCTGAGGATGGATGGCTGAGTATTGATGAGGATGGATGGATGGCTGAGCATGGATGGATGGCTGGAGTTGTCACATATCAGCGCTGTGGGCACTGCAGATCCAGCCCACAGTGCTGCTGCCTCTGATCTCTCTCCTCTCTGTACCGATCGATACAGAGGGGAGAGAGGAACTGGACGTGACGCCGGCTTGTTTACAAGTGATTGCTCCGTCATTTGACGGAGCGATCACATGGTAAACGGCCACTGTTAGCGGCCATTTACCGTGATCCGTAATGCACCTGGCCCTGTGGACCCGGCGGTCACGGATATTCCCGAGTATGCAACCGTGGGGGCGTGATTCTGGGAGGACGTCATAGTATGCCCTCCCAGAGTTATTCGACCGCGCTGCAGCCATCATTTGGCTATAGTGCGGTCGGCAATCGGTTAATGTAGTTGTAAACCCTTACTGAATGTGCTGTAGGTGTTAAAATGTTGTGTATTTGTGGGTGGGGGAGAGAAGGGTTTTTACATCTTAATGCTACTTACGTCCTGGTGCTTTTAACAGCCTCTCCCGACTCACATGTACTTCCTATGCAATGTGCATCAGAACAGAAGCTTATAGTTTCCTTTGGAAAAGCATGTGGCAGGGTGATTTACAAAGACTGTGGGAGACAGGGCAGAGTTCTTTCACCCCATAACATAAAGGAGTTATTTACTAAAACTGGAGAGTACAAAATCTGGTGTAGCTGTGCATTTTAGCCAATCAGCTTCTAACTTCAGCTTGTTCAATTAAGTTTTTACAAAAAAAAAACCTGGAAGCTGATTGGCTTCTATGCAGAGCTGCACTAGATTTTGCAGTCTCCAGTTTTAGTAAATCAACCCCATACTGTCTAAACAAAGACCTTTATTTCAGCATCACAAACTTTATTCTCTAGAAAGCTTGCTATTATGGGGTGTGACTGGGGTGGGGGTGTGCTTATCTATAAATTTATTAAACCTGCAGACCCTCAAAACCTCCAGCCAGGGTTGTGGGAAGTAGGAAGAAGAATTTCCCTTCTCAATTTTGCTGCTGCTTTTAGAAATGAATACAAGGCTTCCTTTGACTGGCTGAGGTAGAGATCATGCCCGATCTACTAAAAAGATCTGTGATTAACTGCTTGGAACAGTTTTAGTAGGGCAGGTTACGCTAGTGTTAGTGAATGTGGTCAATGTTCCCTGAGACAATTTCAGTGACCCATAGAAAATCTGGATCCTGCGTCCCACTTGTTCTTTCATTTGTTCTGCTCTGTTTTTCTGCGTGGAAGTGGCCTTAGTAGAGGCAGGGCTTAGCTTCCTTGTGTCAGAGCCTCCAGCAAGGAGAACAGTGGGCAGAACAGCAGCAGCATCACAAAATTCCACTTAAAATCTCCTGACACTAACTTTTAGAGGCAGCAGTGCATGATACGTGAACTGCGGATATACAGCTTTGAGGCTTTAGGCACAAGAGTGACTAGGAAAACTCACAACCCAGGAAATGCACTTCTAATTTTATGTGAAATGTTACCCCATGTAACTGTAAAGAGAAGTTGAAAAAACATGTATCTTCTAACTGTAGCAGTACCCCCATAAGGGCTGCTAATAGAATCTGTACCCCACTGATTACCTCAACTCTGCAAATCCTCCATTACCTCTGACACCCTGGGTTCAGTCATATTACCAACTGTATTAGTAAATAGAGACTCACACAGTATTAACCACTTCAGCCCCGGAAGGATTTACCCCCTTAATGACCAGAGCACTTTTTACAATTTGGCACTGCATCGCTTTAACTGCTAATTGCACGGTCATGCAATGCTGTACCCAAACGAAATTTGCGTCCTTTTCTTCCCACAAATAGAGCTTTCTTTTGATGGTATTTGATCACCTCTGCCGTTTTTATTTTTTGCACTATAAATGGAAAAAGACCGAAAAGTTTGAAAAAAAATGATATTTTCTACTTTTTGTTATAAAAAAAATCCAATAAACTCAATTTTAGTCATACATTTAGGCCAAAATGTATTCGGCCACATGTCTTTGGTAAAAAAAATGTCAATAAGTGTTTATTTATTGGTTTGCGCAAAAGTTATAGCGCCTACAAACTAGGGTACATTTTCTGGAATTTACACAGCCTTTAATTTATGACTGCCTATGTCATTTCTTGAGTTGCTAAAATGGCAGGGCAGTACAAAACCCCCCCAAATGACCCCATTTTGGAAAGTAGACACCCCAAGGAAATTGCTGAGAGGCATGTTGAGCCCATTGAATATTAATTTTCTTGCCCCAAGTAATTGAATAATGACAAAAAAAAAAAAAAAAAAATTACAAAAAGTTGTCACTAAATGATATATTGCTCACACAGGCCATGGGCATATGTGGAATTGCACCCCAAAATATATTCAGCTGCTTCTCCTGAGTACGGGGATACCACATGTGTGGGACTTTTTGGGAGCCTAGCCGCGTACGGGGCCCCGATAACCAATCACTGCCTTCAGGATTTCTAAGGGCGTAAATTTTTGATTTTACTCTTCACTGCCTATCACAGTTTTGGAGGCCATGAATGCACAGGTGGCACAAACACCCCCCCCCCCCAAATGACCCCATTTTGGAAAGTAGACACCCCAAGCTATTTGCTGAGAGGCATGGTGAGTATTTTGCAGCTCTCATTTGTTTTTGAAAATGAAGAAAGACAAGAAAAAAATTTTTTTTTTCTTTTTTCAATTTTCAAAACTTTGTGACAAAAAGTGAGGTCTGCAAAATACTCACTATACCTCTCAGCAAATAGCTTGGAGTGTCTACTTTCCAAAATGGGGTCATTTGGGGGGGTTTTGTGCCACCTGGGCATTCCATGGCCTCCGAAACTGTGATAGGCAGTGAAGAGTGAAATCAAAAATTTACACCCTTAGAAAGCCTGAAGGCGGTGCTTGGTTTTCGGGGTCCCGTACGAGGCTAGGCTCCAAAAAAGTCTCACACATGTGGTATCCCCATACTCAGGAGAAGCAACAAAATGTATTTTGGGGTGTAATTTCACATATTCCCATGGCATGGTTGAGCAATATATCATTTAGTGACAACTTTGTGCAAAAAAAAAAAAAAAATTGTCTCTTTCTGGCAACTTGTGTCACAATATAAAATATTCCATGGACTCAAACATGCCTCTCAGCAAATAGCTTGGGGCTTCTACTTTCCAAAATGGGGTCATTTGGGGGGGGGGGGGTTGAACTGTCCTGGCATTTTATGCACAACATTTAGAAGCTTATGTCACACATCACCCACTCTTTTAACCACTTGAAGACAAAGCCCTTTCTGACACTTTTTGTTTACATGAAAAAATTATTTTTTTTTGCAAGAAAATTACTTTGAACCCCCAAACATTATATATTTTTTTTAAAGCAAATGCCCTACAGATTAAAATGGTGGGTGTTTCATTTTTTTTTTTCACACAGTATTTGCGCAGCGATTTTTCAAACACATTTTTTGGGGAAAAAACACACTTTTTTAAATTTTAATGCACTAAAACACACTATATTGCCAAAATGTTTGATGAAATAAAAAAGATAATCTTAGCCCGAGTACATGGATACCAAACATGACATGCTTTAAAATTGCGCACAAACGTGCAGTGGCAACAAAATAAATACATTTTTAAAAGCCTTTAAAAGCCTTTACAGGTTACCACTTTAGATTTACAGAGGAGGTCTACTGCTAAAATTACTGCCCTCGATCTGACCTTCGCGGTGATACCTCACATGCATGGTGCAATTGCACATTTGACGCCAGACCGACGCTTGCGTTCGCTTAACATCAACCACAATATAAAATGCAAACCAACTCTAAAGGCTCTTGGCTCTGTAAATGTCCCATGGGAGCAGCCCTAACTGGTAATGTCTTACGCTGGATACATGCTAAACAGGAGTGACAATAGCTTTCTATCTCTCCTCTCATATTGGGCCAGTAGAACCTATCTCTAATTAGGCGGAAAGTCTGTTCCTAAATGCCCATGGTCATCATGCAAAGAGGTCAGGATGGTTGAATGATGTTTCTCAGGAAGGAATAACTGCCATTTCTCCTCCCCATCTTCTGAAGGACCTCGCCTATACAGTACTCCATCCCTTAACTGCAATCTGTTCCATTCCCGATGTAGAACCTTCGCTCCATTCACAGGGCTCTTCAACAATTTGACCCTCAACCATTCTAATTCTAAGGTCTAGGAAATGTATGTCGGTAGCACTGGCTTCAAAAGTGAGGACAATACCCCTATCATTGGCATTGAGAACTGCAATAAAACTAGACAAGGATTCCAAATCGCCCTCCCAAAGGAGGAGGATGTCGTCTATAAATCTTTTATCTAATACTACAAAGGGGCCTGGTTGGTCCCAGGTCAGCTTGACTGTGGCTTTCAAACGAGCAACTTCTGCAGGCTGCAACACTCTCTCCCTGGTCTCCCATTTCCACAGGCATCCTACCCCCTCAACAAGGACGCTCTGCTCTCTTGCCATACGTGAAGTAACTGGGGATGGTACCATCTTCTCCCAATACAGACGACAACAGTCTCCTCACCAGGTCAGTGTTTGTCCCAATCAATATTGAATTCCGTCTGGCCCCTGGTTGCCCGGGGCACACAAACACCAAGGTGTCAAATGCTTCCACTTTCTCAACAGCTGCTGGTCAAAAGGATATCTGAATGGGAATGTACCCATCATATGGGCACTTGGCAGTTCCAATTACCCAGATCTCCAGTTCTTCAAGTTTGCTTAAGGGAATGTGGCTCAGGTACTTCTCATACAAGTCTCGATATAAGAGCATGACTTGGGCCCCAGTGTCTAGCAAGGCCCTAGTGTAAATACCCTCCACTTGTACAGACACAATTGGGGATGGCCCCACTAATCTCTCTGGGAAGCTTTCTAGGTTATTTCTAGTAGAGTTAAGTCTGCAATCTCTCTTTGGTGGATTCTGAGAGGACCTAACAGTGGCCCTAGGTGGTGATAAGACATTGACCCTCTGTGCCTGGGTCCATGACCCCGGTGACAGGTTACTTGACTGCAAAGGTAGCAAGAGTGTCGATGCCAGGCCTTTCTTCTGGGGCCTTTCCTTGGCCTTCCTCCTTTTTCCAATCCTGGAGCTCTTTTTCTTGTCGGGGGTTCCCAGCTGGCTTCTTCACTGAGACCCCTGAAAGTTTCCCGCCTTCTGATCTAGGAACAACTTCATAAGTTCCGCCAACAACTCCGCATTTCCTTCCTTCTGTGGGCACTGTGCCTTGAAGTGCCCTGGCTCCCCACACTTGAAACACTTCCGGATACCGGTCCTTTTGGCCTGTGCTTTGGCTTGAGCCTCCATAACATGCATCAAAACTTGTTGCACCTGCTCTTGAACTTGGGCTCCAGTGCCTGGCAACTTAACTGGGTTAACTTTGGGTGTAGATTGTGCCAAAGGAGTCTTATAGCACTCCCTCCACTCTGACTCCTCATCACTTTCCGGCACACTGGTGTCCATTTGAGCTGACTGAGCTGCAACTTTCTCCGCCTTCTGAGGGGTCTTCACCACAACCCATGCCTCTTGATTTTTCTCACCCAACAGGGCTTCTTCTTCTCTCACCAATTTCATCAACTCTTAGTAAGTAGGAGCCTCTCTTGTCCCTTTCAGTAGTAGTCGAAGCACAATTGGATGGTTGGGCCTAGCCCTTTGCAGAATTCTTTCAAGTGTGGCTTTGTCTGCTTCCCAATGATCGATCCCCTTTTCAGGATAACTTGATGCAAGATTGATCCACCCGAACAACGTAGTCTGATAACCTCTCTCCTCGACACTGATGAGTATGTTCAAATTTGTACATTAAGTCTGGTAGTTTCTCCACTCTTCCGTAGACGGCACACAGAGCCTCAATGTAGTCCATAGCCTCACAGTCCGGTTTTCCCCTTTTCAGACTTCATATATCATCAACTGCTGGGCTCCGGAGGCTTTCACTGATCCGTTGTCTCTTCTTCTCTTCTTCTGCTTCAGACACATTACAATCTTCTATTGCCTGCATGGCTTGATCCATCCAACTGTCAAACTCTACCTCCCCACTTTGGGTGGGAACACAGCCTGCAAGAATTGCAACTTCCGATACCCTGATTAACAGATATAGCATGACTCTTTATTAGGCTCTCAACCAATCAACTCATATCTGTGTAGAATGAAGCAGGGGGCATTCCAGCCATTGGACTACCTGTGATTGAGCCATCTGCAACCAGACTCCCTCATTGTGAATAGGGGTGTCCTTCATCCAGATCACCTGTTGACTGCAGTGGGATTACTTGACCATCAAGGCCTTCTGCCAGACTCACAACACACTTCTGAAACCCGGATGGAATACTCTCCCTCCATTCCAAAAGAACATACGTGTAATCGTCATCATACTCGTATTTTAAGTCTAAAAGGTAGGACCCTTGTTCTGGAACAGTCTTTCTCATCAGCTGTCATACCTCCTTGTTGAACCACCAGACTCCTGGCAGCTTCAAAACTGTGGTTAGCTCCAATTGGCTCCCATGTTCTCGGCCCCAGTCAGTGGCGGTGACTGGGTCCATTCTCTCTTCTACCCTGGACACGTCATCTAACTTGTTTGAGCGTCTCAGATGGGGTATCTTGGTGGAACCTCCAAATGTAGCAGTACCCCATAAGGGCTGCTAATAGACTCTGTACCCCACTGATTACCTCAACTCTGCAAATCCTCAATTACCTCTGACAGCCTGGATTCAGTCATATTACCAACTGTATTAGTAAATAGAGACTCACGCAGTATTAAAGAAACAGTTCAAGTATGTATTAGTGAAAACACAAAAATAGGCATATCTCAACTTTGTCAGATAGTAAGCAAACACTTTTACAAACAGATATTTTATCTATACTTATCAAAAAGGCAATATAATGGTGCAAAGTTCATTTAACTGTAAATGAACACAAATGTTAACCCAATCACAGAAACCTATGTAAACAGTAGGGATCAGCAGAACACGCCCCCGATTTGGTTTGCGGCAGAACATGCAAACTGACAAAAAGTTTGTGTGAACACCATTAAAGTCTATGGGACCCGAATGTGAAAAATAAAAAGTGCTAATTTTAAAGGCTAATATCCAAGTTATTGTCATAAAAAGTGTTTGGGGACCCGGGTCCAGTCCCCGGGGACATGTATCAAAGCAAAAAAAAGTTTCAAAAACGGACATTTTTTCAGGAGCAGTGATTTTAATAATGCTTAAAGTGAAATAATAAAAGTGAAATATTCCTTTAAATATCGTGCCTGGGGGGTGACTATAGCATGCCTGTAAAGTGGCGCATTTTTCCCGTGTTTAGAACAGTTCCTGCAGCAAAATTACATTTCTAAAGGAATAAAAGTAATTTAAAACTGCTTGTGGCTGTAATGTATTGTCGGGTCCCGGCAATATAGATGAAAAACACTGAGTAAAACGGCATGGGTCCCCCCCCCCCAGTCCATTACCAGGCCTTTTGGGTCTGGTATGGAAATTAAGGGGAACCCTGCACCCAAATTATTAAAAAAAAAGGCGTGGGGCCCCCAGGCCCTGTATACTCTGAACAGCAGTATACAGGCAGTCCCCGGGTTACAAACAAGATGGGGACTGTAGGTTTGTTCTTAAGTTGAATCTGTTTGTAATGTGGAACAGGTACATTTTTTAAGTGTAGCTCCAGCCAAAAAATCTATTTTTAAGCTTTTTGGATAACATAGAGAAGGGTTATCACCCCTGTAACATTTGTTTTGTTGTCTGTGCCCCTGTTCAGAAGATTTCACTTCACTTTCTGTCCCAATGACAATTGGATTTTGAAAATTTTGGGTTATTAGGGAAACAAGGATTGGTGATAAAGCATCAGTGGAGACACTTTTTTCCCATATTAACTCTTACAGGAGAGAATTTCCTTCCTGGGGTAGATTTCCTCTCACTTCCTGTTGTCTCCCTCAGTTTGTAAGTAGGAGTCATTTGTAAGTCGGATGTTTGAAAATAGGAGACTGCCTGTATATACTATACGGCCTGCCCTATATATTCTGCGGAAAATTGGGCCTTAGGTGTTGGTGGTACCAGAACACTGTAAGCCCTCACAGTTACTCTTGGTGGGCGCTGTAACGGGCCCTGCTGTAAAATATTATATCAAGAATTATAATTACATGCTACTGTTAAGCAGGGGCAGAAAAATTGGGCCTTTGGTGGTGGTGGTGCCACAACACTGTAAGCCCTCACAGTTACTCTTGGTGGGCGCAGGAACACTCCCTACTGTGAAATATTATATCAAGAATTGTAATTAAGTGCCCCTGTTAAACAGGGGCAGAAAAATTGGGCCTTTGGTGGTGGTGATGGTGGTGCCACAACACTGTAAGCCCTCACAGCTACTCTTGGTGGGTGCAGGAATGGGCCCTGCTGTGAAATATTAGATCAAAAAATTTAATTAAACACCCCTGTAAAACAGGGGCAGAAAAATTGGGCCTTAGGCGGTGGTGGTGGCACAACACTGTAAAGCCTCACAGATACTTTTGTTGGGCGCATGAACGAGCCCTGCTGTGAAATATTTCAGTACCTGACCGTGAGATTGTGTTTCCAGCGCAATCCCATCATGCTGGTTCTCGGCGACAGGGTACTGTGCATGTCGCGCTGGCTCGCTGATCAGGAAAGGAAAACTTTTTTTCCTTTCGCAATGAGTGACAGGCAGTGCTGACAGCTGTCTGGTATGAATCATGAGGGGGAACGCCACGCCAAGTATTGAATGCAAAAAACGGCGTGGGTCCCTGCCCAGGAGAATACCAGGCCCTTAGGTCTGGTATAGATTGTAAGGGGAACCCCCAACGCCGAAAAATCTGCGTGGGGGTCCCCCCAAAATCCATACCAGACCCTTATCTGAGCACGCAACCCGGCTGGTCAGGAAAGGGGGTGGGGAGGAGCGAGCGCCCCCCCTCCTGAACTGTACCAGGCTGCATGCCCTCAACATGGGGGGTAAGAGCTTTGGGGGAGGGGGGCGCCCTGTGGCCCCCCACCCCAAAGCACCTTGTCCCCATGTTGATGAGGACAAGGGCCTCTTGGTTGTCGGGGTCTGCGGGCGGGGGGCTTATCAGAGTCCGGGAACCCCCTTTCATAAGGGGGCCCCCAGATCCCGGCCTCCCCACCCTATGTGAATGAGTATGGGGTACATGGTACCCCTACCCATTCACCTAGGGAAAAAAGTGTCAATAAAAAAAAAACACATTACACAGGTTTTAAAAGTAATTTATTAGGCAGCTCCGGGGGGGTCTTCTTCCGACTTCAGGGGTCTTCTTCCGACTTCGGGATCTTCTTCCGTCTTCTCCTGGTGTCCTGCTTCTTCTCCCGGGCCCCATTGCTATCTTCTTCCAGCTCTCTTGCTAGCGGGGGCCCGGTCTGCTGCCGCTGTCATGTCGCTGATGTCTTGTCGCTTCGTCTCTTCTTCCAATGTTGACACGACGCTCTCTCCTGCTGGAATGCTGTGTGCGAGCTGCGCAGCCATTTATATAGGCGGTGACCCTGCCCCCTTGTGACGTCACAGTCCCAGCATGCGCAGGGACTTATTAAAGGGGGCTCCCGGATTCCGATAAGCCCCCCGCCCGCAGACCCCGGCAACCAACGGCCAGGGTTGTCGGGAAGAGACCCTTGTCCTCATCAACATGGGGACAAAGCACTTACCCCCCCATGTTGAGGGCATGCGGCCTGGTACGGTTCAGGAGGGGGGCCGCTCGCTCGTCCCCACCCCCTTTCCTGACCGGCCGGGCTGTGTGCTCAGATAAGGGTCTGGTATGGATCTTGGGGGGGACCCCCACGCTGATTTTTCGGCATAGGGGGTTCCCCTTACAATCCATACCAGACCTAAGGGCCTGGTATGCTCCTGGGGGGACCCACGCCATTTTTTTCATTTAAAATTTGGCGCGGAGTTCCCCCTCAAGATTCATACCAGACAGCTGTCAGCAGTGACTGTCGCTCATCGCGAAAGGAAAAAAAGTTTTCCTTTCCCGATCAGTGAGCCATCTCAGCGCTGGCTCCTGCGACGGGGCTCGCAGGTGTCAAATCTCGCCGAGAAAAGCGGCAAGATTGACACAATATCGCGGTCACCTACTGTAGATCAAAAATTGTAATTAAGCGCCCCTGTTATACAGGGGCAGAAAAATTGGGCCTTAGGCAGTGGTAGTGGTGCCACAACACTGCAACCCCTCACAGATACT